>NC_057812.1:408833687-409133687 GCF_018294505.1 Triticum aestivum
CGGGGTCGGGGCGGCGACGTGGAGCCTATCCAGCGTCCAGGCGCGTGACGCGGCAAGCTGCTGGCGCCGTGGCAAGCTCGCGCCCGCCGGAGTCAGCTCTCTGCCTGCCTGGCGGAGACGAAGCAGCTGGCTGGCATGGGCCAGCATAGCGCTGGGCCGCCAGGTGGGCCGGCTGATGGGTTGCGGCCAGGTAAGTTCTCTCCCTCTCTTTTAATTTCTGTTTTTCTATTTTTATTTATTCTGTAACTGTTGGGCTTTATTAAAAATACTAAAACGTTTCCAAAAATCCCGAAAATAATTGTGGGCTCTGTTTAGAATATTTCCAACAGCCCACACGTATAACCATAATTATTTGAGCATTCAAATTATTTTATAGCATTTAAATGCCCAAATTCAAATACTTATGAATCAATTCAATGACCTTCTGTTGACCTAGAAAATTGTGCACCAATTTTGCCTGAGGTTCTAACCCAAGACAAAGAGAGTGAACTTTTTAGAAGGGCATTTCAGGTTCATTGAAAATAATTTTAGTAAACCCTAGTTGTTTCCAGGGAGTGCTGGGGGTTCTGTCTTCCCCATTTCAAATTTAAGAGGAATTTAAACATGATGCACACTCTAATGCTTCAACTAACTAGGGTCTGACAGTTTGCTTATGTTTGTTTATCTTCTTTGCGATAGATTGCCCGGAGTGCGAAGCAGAATATTATCAGTCTTTAGAATTCAATTAGTAGTACCAAGGCAAATTGCATCTTGATCATGTTTCATTACCTATGTTTTTATTATGCACTTAGTTCTTAGCGGTAGGACTGCATGGTAGGAAACTATTGCCGCATGATTATGCTTTTCACCTAGTAGTTCATTGAGGTAGGTCTGAACCATATAACATTGTCGCCATCGTTTTACATTATGTTGCTACACAAAGTAGACGTGGATTGGGGAGTGATCATTGTAAAGTTTGAGTGACGATGTATTAAATAGGACCTAAGTTAATTAATGAACTACCTGGGCGGAAACTTGTGGGAATGGTGGTGAAGTACAGTGGGGCACGCATGGGAAAATCCATCGTGGTGCACCACTAGTGGACCGTCCGCTCAGGCTCAAAGAGATCAATCGTATTCCCATGTCTAGAAGCTTACGTGTGCAGCCACAAGCCAATATGGGCTCTGGCTTAGTTGAGTAGTTAGTGTGACCCCTTCCAGGATGGGCTAGCAGATGTAGAACGATGTAGGTGTACCGGCCTATCCGTGGGTTAAGGGGGAACATTTTCGAAAGGCTATGTCTCGATCTTCCGATCATGGAGGTGGTCGAGTCTTGTGGGGAAAAGTGCGCAACCTCTACAGAGTGTCAACCTAATCGATTAGTCGTGTCCCCGGTTACGGACAACTTGAGCATCTAGTAGTGGAAATGCTGGGAGATCTCCTCACCTTTAATTAAACAGTTGGGTTTTAAATGAAACTTGGGAACGGATGGAGTTGGGTTTGCCAACTCATCCTATGCAAATGTGTAGTAGTAGAATAACATCTTTTCTAATAGGGAAAAACTAGCTTTATGCAAAAACTAGACTTAGAGCTTTCCTCCAGCCAAATTGCATGTACAAGTAGGTTCATTACACTTATGATGTGACTTGCCAGTACATTCAATGTACTGACCCATTTGGCTGCAACTTATCACATTGTAGATATATCCGACGAGGATTAAGGTGTGATAGGTCGATGTTCTACACTCAACCTTGCTCATGGAGTTGGACTCATTTACTTCTTTGCTTCCGCAGTATTTGCTTATTGGCTCTATGCCCTATTTTGTAATAAATGTATTGCTCCTGGACTATCGATGTAATAAAGAGATGTGTGTTATTTCTGTTATTTCATCGAGTACTGTGTGTGCTAGCAAGTCGATCCAGGGACTAGCATGGTAAGCACAGAGACTTCGACTCTTACCGAGCCGGGTCGCTACAAGCAGTTACCATAATTATTAGAGGAATTACTAGGGAACGACCTAGGATTAAAATTACCTCTGTACGCGTTATTACCAAAACTATTCCTACCAACAAAATTCACAACCATAGATTCATTTTTATTCTCAATCAAAGTGGATAAAGGCATATCATTAGGATTAATATAAGCACTCTTGCTAGCAAACAATTTCATAAGTTCATCCATCTTTTCACTCAAAACATTAATCTCTTCAATCGCATGCACTTTTTTGCTAGTGGAAGATCTTTCGGTATGCCATTGAGAATAATTAACCATAATATTATATAGGAGTTTAGTAGCTTCACCTAAAGCAATTTCCATAAAATTACCTCTTGCGGCCGAATCTAAAAGATTTCTAGAAGCAAAATTGAATCCAGCATAAACATTTTGTATGATCATCCACAAATTTAAACCATGAGTAGGGCAATTCTGTATCATCAATTTCATCCTCACCCAAGATTATGCAACATGTTCATGATCAAGTTGCTTAAAATTCATAATATCGTTCCTAAGGGAGATGATCTTAGTGGGAGGAAAATACTTGGAAATAAAAGCATCTTTACACTTATTCCATGAATCAATACTATGCTTAGGCAAAGATGAAACCCAAGTTTTAGCACGATCTCGTAGTGAGAACGGAAATAGATTCAATTTAACAATATCATTATACACATCTTTGTTCTTTTGCATATCACACAACTCAATGAAATTATTTATATGGGATGTGGCATCTTCACTAGGAAGGCCGGAAAATTGATCTTTCATAACAAGATTCAGCAAAGCGGCATTAATTTCTTAAGATTTCGCACTAGTGGCCGGAGCAATGAGAGTACTAATAAAATCATTATTATTTGTATTGGAAAAGTCACATAATTTGGTATTCTCTTGAGCCATCGTGACAAAGCAAGCAATCCAACACACGAGCAAACAAAAAGCAAACGAGAAAACGAACGGAAGAAGGGCGAAGAAATGGGCAAATCTTTTCAAAAATCGATTTAGAAGTTGGGAGAGGAAAACAAGAGGCGAATGGAGAATAATGTAATGCAAGAGATTAGAGTTTATGATGGGTACATGGTAGGCTAGACATAGATCTCCCTGGCAACGGCGCCAGAAATTCTTCCTGCTACTTCTTGAGCTTGCGTTTGTTTTTCCCTTGAAGAGCAAAGGGTGATGCAACACAGTAGAGATAAGTATTTCCCTCAGTTAAGAACCAAGGTATCAATCTGGTAGGAGAAACGCGCAAGTCCCCAATAGATGCACCTGCACAAACAATCAAACACTTGCACCCAATGCGATAAAGGGGTTGTCAATCCCTTCACGGTCACTTGCAAAGGTGAGATCTGATAGAGATAGATAGAGCTAAACAAAAGATAAAATATTTTTAGGTTTTTTGGTTTATAGATCTGAAAATAATAGATTTCAAAATATAAAATCTGAAACTAATATGATTGAAAATAGACCCAGAGGCCATAGGTTCCACTAGAGGCTTCTCTCATGAAGACAAATAATACGGTGGGTGAACAAATTACTGTCGAGCAATTGATAGAAATGCGCAAAGTTATGACGATATCCAAGGCAATGATTATGCAATATAGGCATCACGTCCGTGTCAAATAAACTAGCTCATGCCTGCATCTACTACTATTACTCCACACATCGACCGCTATCTGGAATGCATCTAGAGTATTAAGTTCATAAAGAACGGAGTAACGCCTTAAGTAAGATGACATGATGTAGAGAAATAAACTCAAGCAATATGATGAAACCCCGTCTTTTTATCCTCGATGGCAACAATTCAATACATGTCTCGCTACCCCTACTTTGTCACTGGGTGAAATCACGGAAGATTGAACCCAAAGCTAAGCACCTCTCCCATTGCAAGAAAATCCAATCTAGTTGGCCAAACCAAACCGATTGTTCGAAGAGAAATACAAAGATATCAAGTCATGCATATAAGAATTCAGAGAAGATTCAAAGAATATTCATAGACAAGCTGATCATAAATCCACAATTCATTGGATCTCGACATACACACTGCAAAAGAAGATTACATCAGATAGATCTCCAAGAACATCAAGCAGAACATGGTCTTGAGAATCAAAGAGAGAGAGAGAATAAGCCATCTAGCTACTAGCTATGGACCCGAGGGTCTGTGGTAAACTACTCACACTTCATCGGAAGGGCAACAGAGTTGATGTAGATGCCCTCCGTGATCGAACCCCCCTCCGACAGGATGCCGGAAAAGGCCCCAAGATGAAATCTCACGGGTACAGAAGGTTGCAGTGGCGGAAAAGTATTTTCGTGGATGCCTATGTTGGTTCTGGAATATATGTGAATATATAGGCGGAAGAGCTAGGCCAGGGGCGTCCCGAGGGGCCCACAAGGTAGGGGGGCACCCCCTAGGGCGCGCCCTCCACCCTTGTCGCCACCTCGTGGCTCTTCTGACTTGGACTCCAAGTCCCCTGGGTGTCTTCTAGTGCAAGAAAAATCATCGTGAAGTTTTGTTCCGTTTGGACTCCATTTAGTATTCCTTTTCTGCGAAGCTCAAAAATAAGGAAAAAACATAAACTGCCACTGGGCTCTAGGTTAATTGGTTGGTCCCAAAAATAATATAAAATAGGATATTAATTTATATAAAACATCCAAAACAGATAATATAATAGCATGGAACAATCAAAATTATAGATACGTTGGGAGATGTATCAATGGGTGACAATGTGAAGCCCCTCAAGGCGCTCGCCGAGAAGGAGGAGGCGGCCGCCGGCTGGAAGATGCTTCATGAGCAGAGCGGTGGCTTGGGGATGACACTGACAGCGGTCGTCGAGGAACTGATGGGTGACTTGAGGAAGTTCCGGATCGAGCGTGAGCAGGAGGTGGAGGAATCCATTGCTGCTTTCAAGCAAAGTTGTGAGGAATTGAAGAAGGAACTAGAGGATGTCGTCGCCCGGCTATCCATCAAGGAGTAGAGACAGTAGCGACCCAGATCGTTGTCTGCGATTTCCTTCTTCTCTTGCCCCCGTGTCTTTCGGGCTTTGCCGCATGTGGCATTTTAAATTATATGGAATGTGTAAGACAATTATTATCCGTGCCATTGTAAATTAGTCGTCGTATTATCCGTTGCCATTTTATTTGTAGTCGTATTATCCGTTGCCCTATGTGGCATTTTAAATTAGGTCGGAATACGAGTTGAAAACACGAAAAAAGAAAATGCTAACGTTGAGCGGGGCCATGGGATCACAAGCAAACACCCTCCGTCGAGGTGCTTTAATTAACTGTCTGTTAAACAGCGGCTCGACTGCCATTAATGTAGAAGTTGTGAGTGAGCCGGGCAGCTAGTGGAAGGAGGTCAAAGAGCTCGCTTCCCGGTGAGCATGGGCAGCCTGCGAGGTGGATAGGATGCACGTGTCCCGTTGAGCCTGTGCGGCGGACTACTTGCATGCGTCCCGTCAAGCCTGCATGGCAGACTTCTCGCGCTCGTCACATCTAATAAAACAACTGCACGCACGCCATCGACTATAGTTAAATTTTGGCACAAAATACAAAGATGACCAATGAACGAGGACGAAGGTAGTACTATCCCATAAGAAAAGAGGGACGCGTGGCCACACTTAAATTGCTACGGGAACACACGGTTCATATAATACAATCGTTTGCGATATTAACGTGTCAGCTCTTTGTTTCATAAGGACTTCTTTGGCTATAATGTGTGCGCCTTGTCTCAAACTGGACGAACGAACCCTGAATAAGTTTAAATTTCAGCACGGATATCATGTCGTTCCATGTTGCCCGTAGAAGAAAATACAAGGCCAAAAGAGGTAGTGATTATCGTTTCGCCAACAAGGGGGACACATTTCCCTATCAAAATCATGAGGCTTCTTTGAGAGAACATCTGGTTTGTAAGTGGCTTGTAATAAAACTTGCGCCAAAATGGACTAAAAATATTTCTCAACATATATGTGCCATGTCTAACACCATCCCAAGTTTCAAGATTTTCGGGTGAGTTTTGGATCTACGGGAATTTAAAAACTAAGATTCTTCTCACGAAATGTTTTCAAATAGCACATGGTTCACTCATGAAAGTCGTGTGCCTACCAAACCGTGGCCGATGCCCCCGCTACAGATTGTGCATTCTGGTTGGCCAGAACCCAAACCCCACGGATCGTATGTCTGCACCATTGGATGCTCCTAGATCGAACGGCAATCCTCGTCCCTTTCGACAGCACATGCAGTATATGGGTAAGCACTATGCACATGCATCATGCTAGCTCACGCTTCCTTCTCTACTAAGTTTTCTATATTAATGTTGTTATATATATCCAAACATGCTACAGTTTCCCGCCACTCCTCTCATCGGTTTCCCGCCTCTTCTCCCATCGTTTTCCCGCTGCCAGTGTCAGTGCTCATTTATGGCTAGGCGGCGACACATCAGACATGTAAATATCACACACAGTTTCTAAAAGCACAAATGTGTGTGATAGGAGGTAGTAGGTCCCATAGGGTGACCAGCGTGAAATGCCTTAAAAGCAAGGAGGCAATTCCTATCAGTAAGGGGCGGCTTCCCATCCGCTAGCCTGGTCAAATAGAACAGATAAGTTAACCATGCTCGGGCTGGAGTAGTCTAAGGATGGGTGACCTGGTGGGAAGTTGCATATCTCAAGCTTCATTTAAACGCTATGACACAGTCATTATAGAGATAAATGTCTCTATAGTGACCTGTCATTGCGATTATATAAACCTTGGGATGCTTGTTTGGCTAATTTGTAGACTATGTTTTTATTGGTTATTTTTTGTTGTAAAAAATCAAAGAATGATCGACTCTATGGTGACCTGTCATGGTGATTATATCAACCTTGGGATCCTTGTTTTGCTAATTTGTAGACTATGTTTTTATTGATTATTTTTTGTTCTCAAAAATCAAATAATGATCGACATCTGTTGGCCCACACAAATTATCCCATTGACTCAACGCACGAGAAGGGTTTACTCTTTGCTCCATGTGCTATGTTAGAGCAAATCAAGTTTCAGCACATGCGTTGGACGGCATCCGACCCCTACCCCCCCATCCGCCTCGAGGTTGTGTACCCAACATCGTACATCATTAACCTGGCTGCGGGGGGTATGATGTTCAGTTTGTAATGTTACTAATGTAGTTGGTGCCCCATGGAACTTGTGCTTTAGGGATTTGAACAAATCATACACCAGACCCATACATTTTTAGGTCGCATGCAGGGTATAGGGGGCGGGTGTTCTGATCGAGCATGTCTCTCTTGTGCGGTTTATAGACGCCGCACATATCTGTGGACTCCCCGAGGTATATATATTATCCTTGAATGATAACGAGGGGCCCACATAATCCATCCTTTTGACCCAACAAACGAGAAGGGTTTGACCATGATGGTTTCCTATTGCTATACGTGCCATGTTAGACCAAATAAAGTTTGAGCGCATGCGTTGGAAGACACCCCCCTCATCTCCTCAAAGTTGGGAAACCGACATCGTACATAATGAACTAGGCTTAGAGTCGGGTACAGTGTTCGATTTGTAATATAGTTGGTGGCCCATCAAAGTTGTGCATTCGGGATTTAAACACATCACATACCATCGTACTTGTACATATTTTCGGGCTGCATGCAATGTACACGGGGTCTTCTGATCGACCACGTGTCCCTTGTGCGGTTTTTTATGATGACACGCATATCTGTGGGCTCCTGGAGTGTATATATATCATCCCTTTAACCGATAACGATGGGTATGTGTTGGCCAGGAATGGATTCCTCCTACTTCGTGTTAGGGCCGGTCACCGTCACATGTCGTTCAACCAAAGCTCGAGCTCATGTGTTGTCAGGATTCCCTCCCGCATGCTCGGATTGCTGGGTTCGACCTACACCGTACCCTGTGTATCTCGTCCTTAACTACCTGGCCTTCATGGTTGTTGTCTGTATCGACAGGCAAGCACCACATCTAAATTGTATATTATTCTATATTGAAAACACACAACACCCCTTCCAACGTACATCATGTTGGGCCGCATGCAAGAGGTGCTAGTTTTGTGTTCCCTCTCGTGCGATTCTTTATGATGGTTCAATCTATTGGCCAAGCGGTTTATCGACAACAACAGTTGTTGTTTGACCAAACGATAGATTCACTGGACTGGCTTATAGTAGGTCATGGCGACATGCATGTATAAGCAAAGTATCATTACATGCATCTGCCTCGATGACACAAAGTGGGAGGTGGGTCAAGCACCCTAGCTAGTTACGACATTATGTCATTATAGATATATCCAAGGGTGCTTTCGGGTTTGCGAGGCAGGTGCCACCAAAGTTGTGCATTGTGTATTTAAAGTTTTAGACATCACACCATATATTCCTACATATATTTGGCTACTTCCAGGTGGTTCTTGACTTCTGGCCCCTCTCATCGATCTTCAACGATGCGCCCAACCATGGGCCTGCATGGTCAAAGTTGTGCATCGGAATTTTGAACTTCACAGACCACCATTTTCACTCATATATATTTGGGCCACATGCTGGCGTGGCTATCTTCTGATCCTCTCTAATGTTTTTTTGCTGCAAAGACTCTGATGACGCTCAACGGGCACGGGTATAATGTCTTAACCATGTGCGATGCAAGTGCGTTGTGAGTCACCACGAATGCGCAAGTGCGAGCAAAGGTGGAGGTACTGGCTCAACCGTGGGCGATGCAAGTGCACTGTAAAATCACCACGACTGTGCAAGCGCGAGCAAAGGTGGAGGTACTGGCTTAACTATGTGTGATGCAAGTGTGCTGTAAAATCACCACCTGCGCAAGCTAAAGGCGGGTAGTTTATTTAGATTGAATTCCACGACTGCGTCTAAAAATTAGGATGAACCATGTGCAATAGACCAGCTAGCTAGAAATCTAAAAACAAACTACCCGCCTTGAGTATTGCAAAAATCGGCGGTTTCACCACTTTTCCTTATTATCATACAAACATATTCTTATTGGACCGTGCGCGATCTTGGGTACTCCCGCCCCGAAACAATTCCTTTACCCAAATATTAGCAACCGCCGTACTTGAACCATCACCCACACTCCTCCAGCACCGACCTTATAGTAAAATTGCAGTACCTGCGGCATTTGAACCGCCGCCCTCCCTCGTCCACCACCATCTCCACCCACCATTATTAAAATTTTCAGTAGCCGCGCCGTATCCTCAAACACCCCCCTCCATAGACCCCGCCCCCCTGATACGTCTCCAACGATCTATAATTTTTGATTGTTCCATGCTACTATATTATCTGCTTTGGATGTTTTATATGCATTAATATGATATTTTATATTATTTTTGGGACTAACCTATTAACCAAGAGCCCAGTGTCAGTACCTGTTTTTTTCCCTCTTTTTGAGTTGCGCAGAAAAGGAATACCAAACGGAGTCCAAACGGAATAAAACCTTCACGATGATTTTTCTTGGACCAAAAGACAACCAGGAGACTTGGAGATGAAGTCGGAGGAGCCACTAGGCGGCCACAAGGATGTAGGGCATGCTCAGGGGGGTAGGGCTCGCCCCCCACCATTCTGGGGCCCTCGTGCACCTCCTGACCTAATTCTTTCACCTATATGTTCCCATATACCCCCAAACCACCAGAAGCATCCACGAAAACACTTTTCCAGCACTACAACCTTCTGTACATGTGAGATCCCATCTAGGGGCCCTTTCCGGCATCCTGCCAGAGAGGGGATTCGATCACAGAGGGCTTCTACATCAACTCTATTGCCCTTCGATGAAGCGTGAGTAGTTTACCTCAGACCTATGGGTCCATAGCTAGTAGCTAGATGGCATCTTCTCTCTCTTTGATTCTCAATACCATCTTCTCCTCAATGTTCTTGGAGATCTATTCGATGTAATACTTTTTTGCGGTGTGTTTGCCGAGATCCGATGAATTGTGGATTTATGATCGGCTTATCTATGAATATTATTTGAATCGTCTCTAAATTATTTTATGCATGATTTGATATCTTTGTAATTCTCTTCGAACTATCGGTTTGGTTTGGCCAACTAGATTGGTTTTTCTTGCAATGGGAGAAGTGTTGAGCTTTGGGTTCAATCTTGTGGTGTCCTTTCCTAGTGATAGTTGGGGCAGCAAGGCATGTATTGTATTGTTCCCATCAAGGATAAAACAATGGGGTTTTCATCATATTGCTTGAGTTAATTCCTCTACATCATGTCATCTACTTAATGCATTACTCTGTTCTTCGTGAACTTAGTACTCTAGATGCAGGCAGGAGTCGGTCGATTTGTGGAGTAATAGTAGTAGATGCAGAATCATTTCGGTACTTGACACGGGCGTGATGCCTATATTCATGATCATTGCCTTAGATATCATCATAACTTTGCGCTTTTCTACCAATTGCTCGGCAGTAAATTGTTCACCCATCATATTATTTGCTATCTTGAGAGAAGCCTCTAGTGAAACCTATGGCCCCCGGGTCTATTTCCATCATATAAGTTTCTGATCTATCATATTAGTTTCTGATCTACTATTTTTGCAATATTTTACTTTCCGATTTATAAACCAAAAATACCAAAAATATTTACTTTACTGTTTATCTATCTCTATCAGATCTCACATTTGCAAATAACTGTGAAGGGACTGACAACCCCTTTATCGGGTTGGGTGCAAGTTGTTTGTTTTATTATGCAGGTATTCGGTGATTTGTACGTGGTCTCCTACTGTATTGCTACCTTGGTTCTCAAAATGAGGGAGATACTTATCACTATTTTGCTGCATCACCCTTTCCTCTTCAAGGGAAAAACCAATGCAAGCTCAAGACGTAGCAGGAAGAATTTCTGGCGCCGTTGTTGGGGAGATCTACGTCAAGTCAAGACATACCAAGTACCCATCATAATCTCTCATCCCTTACATTACATTATTCACCATTCTCCCCTCATTTTCCTCTCCCCGACTTCTAAAATGATTTTCGAAAAGATTTGCCTTTTCTTCGCCCTCTTCCTCCGTCTTCTTCGTTTGCTTTTTGTGTGCTAGTGTGTTGGATTGCTTGCCTTGTCACAGTGGCTCAAGAGAATACCAAATTGTGTTACTGTTCCAACATCAATAATGATGATTTTATTAGTACCCCGATTGCTCCCGCCACTAGTGCGGAATCTTGTGAAATTAATGCCACTTCCCATCTAAACAATTTCATTGATTTGTGTGATATGCAAAAGAAAAAAGATGTGGATAATGATATTGTTAAATTGAAGCTATTTCCGTTTTCGCTTCAAGATCGTGCTAAAACTTGGTTTTCATCTTTGCCTAAAAATAGTACTGATTCATGGAATAAGTGTAAAGATGCTTTTATTTCCAAGTATTTTCCTCCCTCTAAGATCATCTCCCTTAGGAATGATATTATGAATTTTAAGCAACTTGATCATGCACATGTTGCACAATCTTGGCAGAGGATGAAATTGATGATACGAAATTGCCCTACTCATGGCTTGAATTTGTGGATGATTATACAAGAAATTTATGCCGGATTGAATTTTGCTTCTAGAAATCTTTTAGATTCGGTCGTGGGTGACACTTTTATGGAAATTACTTTAGGATAAGCTACTAAACTCCTAGATAATATTATGGTTAATTATTCTCAATGGCATACCGAAAGATCTTCCACTAGTAAAAAAGTGGATACAATTGAAGAATATAATGTTTTGAGTGGAAAGATGGATGAGCTTATGAAATTATTTGCTAGCAAGAGTGCTTCTATTGATCCTAATGATATGCCTTTGTCTACTATGATTGAAAATAATAATGAATCTATGGATGTGAATTTCGTTGGTAGGAACAATTTTGGTAATAATGCGTATAGAGCTAATTATAATCCTAGGTCGTTTACTTGTAATTCCTCTAATAATTATGGTAATTCCTACAAAAATTCTTATGGAAATTATAATAAGATGCCCTCTGATTTTGAGAATAGTGTTAAATAATTTAGGTGTTCGCAAAAGAGTTTTGATGCTTTGGTTGACGAAAAAATTGTTTAAGATTGATGATTTGGCTAGGAACATGGATAGAATTTCTGTTGATGTTGATTCTTTGAAACATAGATATATTCCACCCAAGCAGTATATTAATGAGTCTCTCAAAGCTATGAGAATTTCCATTGATGATTCAAAGAAAGAACCTCTAAGATGCGTGCTAAACAAGATTGGTTTGTAAAAACATGTTCTTCTAGTTTCTGTTAAAATAAAGATGAAGATCTTAAAGTGATTGATGTGACTCCTATTGAATCTTTGCTTTCCAATATAAATCTTGATAAAGATGGGACTGGAGATGAGTCAACTTTAGTTAAAAGGCGTCCCAATGATTCAGAGTTTTTAGATCTTGATGTAAAAATTAATAAAAGTGGGATTAGAGAGGTCAAAACTTTAGGTAGCACTGAACCCACTCTTTTGGATTTCAAGGAATTTAATTATGATAATTGTTCTTTAATATATTGTATTTCCTTGTTGCAATCCATGTTTAATTCTCCTCATGCTTATAATCAAAACAAATCTTTTACTAAACATGTCGGTGATGCTATGAAGCAATCTTCTGAAGAAAAGCTTGAATTGGAAATTTCTATCCCTAGAAAACTTTATGATGAGTGGTAACCTACTATTAAGATTAAGATTAAAGATTATGAGTGCCATGCTTTGTGTGATTTGTGTGCTAGTGTTTCCACAATTCCAAAAACTTTATGTGATCTGTTAGGTTTCCGTGAATTTGATGATTGTTCTTTAAATTTGCATCTTGCGGATTCCACTATGAAGAAACCTATGGTAAGAATTAATGATGTTCTTGTTGTTGCAAATAGGAATTATGTGCCCGTAGATTTCATTGTTCTTGATATATATTGCAATCCTGCATGTCCTATAATTCTTGGTAGACCTTTCCTTAGAACGATTGGTGCAATTATTGATATGAAAGAAGGAAACAGTAGATTTCAATTTCGTTAAGGAAGGGCATGGAACACTTTCCAAGAAAGAAAACTAAATTTCCATATGAATCTATTATGAGATCTACTTATGGATTGCATACGAAAGATGACAATACCTAAATCAATTCGAGTTTTATCCCTAGCTAAGGGCGTTAAACAATAGCGCTTGTTGGGAGGGAACCCAATTTTGTTTTTGTTTTTGCTTTTTAGGTCCTGTTTTTCATTAAATAATTCATCTAGCCTTTGGTTAGATGTGGTTTTTGTGTTTTTATTAGTGTTTGTGCCAAGTAAGACCTTTGGGATGGCTTAAGGTGATAGTTGATTTGATCTTGCTGAAAAACAGAAAATTTTGTGCCCGGTGACAGAATTGATCTGAGCTGCTGGAACACCATAAATTCTTGAATTTTTCACAAAAGATTCATATACAAGTTTCCTCTCTTGACCTAATTTTTCAGAATTTTTGGAGTTACATAAGTATGCGAGAGTTACAGATTGCTACAGATTGTTCTGTTTTTGACAGATTCTGTTTTCTTTGTGTTGTTTGCTTATTCTGATGAATCTATGGGTAGTATCGAGGGGTATGAACCATGGAAAGGTTGGAATAAAATAGATATTACACCAATATAAATAAGGAATGAGTTCACAACAGTACCGAAAGTGGTGATTTATTTTCTTATACTAACGGAGCTTATGACATTTTCTGTTGAGTTTTGTGTTGTGAAGTTTTCAAGTTTTAGGTAAGGATTTGATGGACTATGGAATAAGGAGTTGTAAGAGCCTAATCTCGGGGATGCCCAAGGCACCCCAAGGTAATATTCAAGGACAACCAAGAGCCGAAGCTTGGGGATGCCCCGGAAGGTATCCCCTCTTTCGTCTGCGTCCATCGGTAACTTTACTTGAGGCTATATTTTTATTCACCACATGATATATGTTTTGCTTGGAGCATATTGTATAATTTGAGTCTTTGCTTTTTAATTTTCCACAATCATCCTTGCTGAACACACACCTTTTGAGAGGGACACGCATGAATCGTGATTTATTAGAATACTCTATGTGCTTCACTTATATCTTTTTAGAGCACGACGGTGGTTTTATTTTATAGAAATTATTGAACTCTCATGCTTCACTTATATTATTTTGAGAGTCTTTAAACAGCATGGTAATTTTCTTTGGTTATAAATTTAGTCCTAATATGATAGGCATCCAAGAGGGATATAATAAAAATGTTCACATAAAGTGCATTGAATACTATGAGAAGTTTGATTCCTTATGATTGTTTTAAGATATATAGATCGTGATATTAGAGTCATGCTGGTGAGTAATTGTGAATTTGAGAAATACTTGTGTTAAGGTTTGTGAGTCCCATAGCATGCACGTATGGTGAACCGTTATGTAACGAAGTTGGATCATGAGATATTTTTTGATTGTCTTCCTTATGAGTGGCGGTCGGGGACGAGCGATGATCTTTTCCTACCAATCTATCACCCTAGGAGTATGCGCGTTGTACTTTGTTTCGATAACTAATAGATTTTTGCAACAAGTATGTGAGTTCTTTATGAATAATATTGAGTTCATGGATTGTACACACTATCACCCTTCCACCATTGTTATCCTCTCTAGTGCCGCGCAACTATCGCCGGTACCATAAACCCACCATATACCTTCCTGAAAACAGCCACCATACCTACATATTATGGCATTTCCATAGCCATTCCGAAATATATTGCCATGCAACTTTCCACCGTTTCGTTTATTATGACACGCTTCGTCATTGTCATATTGCTTTGCATGATCATGTAGTTGACATCGTATTTGTGGCAAAGCCGCATTTCATCGTTTTTATACATGTTGCTCTTGAGTCATTGCACATCCTGGTACACCGCCAGAGGCATTCATATAGAGTCATATTATGTTCTAGTATCGGGTTGTAATTTTTGAGTTGTAAGTAAATAAAAGTGTGATGATCTCCATTATTAGAACATTGTCCCATGTGAGGAAATAAAAAAAGAGGCCAAAAGAGTCTCCAAAAAAAGAGAAAAGAGTCTCCAAAAAAAGAGAAAGGAGAATAAAAAATGATAGAAAAAGAGAGAAGGGGCAATGTTACTATCCTTTTTCCACACTTGTGCTTCAAAGTAGCACCATGACCTTCATGATAGAGAGTCTCCTATGTGGTCATTTTCATATACTACTGGGAATTTTTCATTATAGAACTTGGCTTGTATATTCCAACGATAGGCTTCCTCAAATTGCCCTAGGTCTTCATGAGCAAGCAAGTTGGATGCACACCGTATTATTTTGGCCATGTTATTTTGAGAAGACATAATTGCCTTGTTAGTATGCTTATAGTATTATTGTTTTTATTTCAATATTAAACTTTTGTTTTGAATCTTACGGATCTGAACATTCATGCCACAATAAAGAAAATTACACAAATAAATATGTTAGGTAGCATTCCACATCAAAAATTCTGTTTTTATCATTTACCTACTCGAGGATGAGTAGGAATTAAGCCTGGGTATGATTGATACGTCTCCAACGTATCTATAGTGTTTATTATTCCATGCTATTATATTATCTGTTTTGGATGTTTTATATGCATTAATATGCTATTTAGGTTATTTTAGGACTAACCTATAAACCTAGAGCCCAGTGCCAGTTCTTGTTTTCCCCCTGTTTTTGAGTTTCGCCGAAAAGGAATACCAAACGGAATAAAACCTTCGCGATGATTTTTCTTGGACCAGAAGACAACCAGGAGACTTGGAGATGAAGTCAGAGGATCCAGGAGGCGGCCACAAGGACGGAGGGTGTGCCCAGGGGGTAGGGCATGCCCCACCCTTGTGGGCCCCTCGTGCACCTCCTGACCTAATTCTTTCGCTTGTATATTCCCCTATATCGCGAAACCACCAGAGGCATCCATATACCGCCACTACCTTCTCTACCCATGAGATCCCATCTAGGTACCTTTTTCGGCACCCTACCGGAGGGGGATTCGATCACGGAGGGCTTCTACATCAACTCTATTGCCCTTCCGATAAAGCGTGAGTAGTTTACCTCAGACCTATGGGTCCATAGCTAGTAGCTAGATGGCTTCTTCTTTCTCTTTTATTCTCAATACCATGTTCTCCTGATGTTCTTGGAGATGTATTCGATGTAATACTTTTGGCGGTGTGTTTGCCGAGATCCAATGAATTGTGGATTTATGATCAGCTTATCTATGAATATTATTTGAATCTTCTCTGAATTCTTTTATGCATGATTTGATATCTTTGTAATTCTCTTCGAACTATCGGTTTGGTTTGGCCAACTTGATTGGTTTTTCTTGCAATGGGAGAAGTGCTTAGCTTTGGGTTCAATCTTGCGGTGTCCTTTCCCAGTGACAGTAGGGGCATGTCGGTGTACTAGAATAGGGGTACCCTAGTACCCCAAACTTGTGCATGGGCAGTTGCAGCACCCCGCGGCGAGGCTTGCCAGGCGAATGCCAAGATCCTCCGTGGTTCCCTTGGAGCCATTCAAGAACAAAGTATTTAAGCTCAGGAGACAAGGCCCCGGCAAGAGGAGCTTGCCGGGAAGGCCAACCAAGGCACGTCAAGGAACTTGCCACGACGCGCCACGCGCTCCGGCAAGGCAACAAGGCCCCGGCAAGAGGAGCTTGCCGGGAAGACCAACCAAGGTACCTCGAGGCCCGGTGAGCGACAAGCTTCCGGACCCGACAAGATAACAGCAGCGGCAAGGCGCTTGCCGCGGCAGGCGGCCACTCTGTGCCCACGCTCCAGCACATCCACCAACGTGTCGCTATGGGGGCCTCTCCAGGCGCGCGTGGCGGGAGGCTGTGCAGCCAGCGGTGCGCAGTGGCACGCAAAGCTGACAAGATCGCCATCGTGGCGAACGGTGGCGCCCCTAACGGTCCTTTTCTGCACTGTTTGGGCGACCCAGACGGGCATTTAATGCCCTTGTCCCCTACCGTCAGGGTTAGGTAGGGTGCACTGTACAAGTAACTGTACCAACCACCTCGCTTTTTACATTTGTACCCTTCTCTGCGTTGCCACCTGTCGGTGACCCCTTTAGCGTATAAAAGGAGGCCCATGCGCAACGTAGGGGGGGTTCGGTTCGACCCATTCGTGAGCCAGAAAACACTTAGCTCCCACGAGCAAGAACATAATAGAACCAGACAAGCAGCAGTAGGAGTGTTATCTCTCCGGAGAGCTCCGAAGTTGGGTAAACTGCTCGTGTGCTTCGCCTCGATCTGCTCTTCGTGCGATCTCCGCCCCCCGCCGAACCGAAAGGGGCCCGGTCTGCCGGCCCCATAGGTGTTCGTGGATCAGTTTCCCCCGACATCTTTGGCGCGCCAGGTAGGGGGCGTCGAGATTGTGTGAACCTGATCCGGCGTTCACACGAGCTAGATCTTCATTCCCTTCATCAACATGCCACCGAAGAAGAAGACTTCGGCGGTAGCCGCTCCGTCCACGTCACTTCCGCCACCGTTGGAGCAAACGGGTGGTGGAATGGACGCCGGCGGAAGAATGGACGTCGACGAGGAAGCTCATGATGCTGCCAGGTCCAAGAACAAGGCTGCACAAACCTCGGCGACTGTACATGTTCCACGCCACTCTCAGGAGGCGCAAGACCAACAACGTCATGGAACTTGCAGTGCCATACGCATGATAGGCCAAGACCAAGCTGGTGGATCTCGGGGCGCTCAAGACCAGCATGCACGCCAGCGTGCTGGCACGAGCGGGGCACGGTCGCCTGGATGGGATACTGCTCCTTCTAACATAGTTAGAAGTCCGAGCACGTCCCGCTCCTCGCGCCGTCCGCCACTGCCACCCACCACTCCAGCAGAAGCTTTGGCGCGAGCTCAACTTCTCCTAGATTACCCTCGGACGTCGGACAAGATCGATGAATGGAGGGCCACCATTCAGAGTCTCATCGGCTACGCCAACGGCGACACTCCACGGCGGCCGATGGCGTCACCGCCGCGGCAGGGTTGCCGGGCGCGAGCCGGTGGCGACGAAACGGGAGGAGGTGCAACTACCATGCAATCACCACCCCGAAGGCCAAGATCGCCGACTCGCCGGATCCACCTCGACAGCGACTCCACTGCATCGTCGGATCCACGAGCTTGTCGCGATCAGTGCCAAGTTCTTCATGATCGACAACAAGAAGACGCTCGAACTCGCATCGAGCGCCGAAGAGAAGCGCGACGTCAATCCGACAAGCGCGCTGGGCCCTCTGTTGACATGCATGCGCCAGGGGAACCAGGCGATATGCCGTACGCGGTAGGTTGCCCTGCGTTCACTCATGAGCTGCGGCAAGTCCAGTGGCCCAGCACCAAGAACTTCAAGCCGGACGTACCGGAGAAGTATGATGGCAAGACGCATCCGTCAGAGTTCCTCAGCATTTACACCATTGCGGTGCAGGCTGCTGGGGGACGGGATGACAAGATCCTTGCCAACTACTTCCCGCTGGTACTCAAGCCCAACGTCAGGTCCTGGCTCATGCACTTGCCGGACAACTCCATATCCTCTTGGGCTGATCTGTGACATCAGTTTGTCGGCGCCTTCACAGGAGGACACAAGCCTCATGGCCAGCAGAGTGATCTTCATCTGCTCACCTAGAAGGAAGGAGAGCCCCTGCGCAAGTACATTCAGAGATTCAGCAGTGTGCAGCACAACATCCCAGATGTCCACCCTGCCGTGGTGATCAGCGCGTTCCATCAGAATGTGCGAAACCGCAGGATGCGGGAGGAAATGGCGATGTGCAAGATCAGGGACGTCAGTGAGTTATATGCACTGGCCGACAAGTGTGCACGTGCTGAGGAAGGGAGGAGACTCCCCGGAGAGAATGTAGGAGCGGGAGGATCTGACAGTGAAGATGCTGCCCCGGCAAGGAAAAACCAGCGGCGGAACAACAGAAGGAAGAAAGGCAAAGAGGTGCTAGTTGTTGAGCAGTCCGGCAACGGTGGTGGCGCCAAGGAAGCCAAAGCTGGTGACTCCGGCAAGGAGGTTGCCGCGGAGGTGGCGGTCGCCGACAAGCAGGACGGCACCAACAAGCAGTACTGCAAGATCCACCACACCAAGGGTCATGATCTCCAGAACTGTAAGAAAGTCGAGCAGCTTGTTGAGCAACAGAAAGCTGAATACGAGCGGCGCGACAAGGAGAAGGCCCAGGAAGGTGCTGGGGGATCCGGCAAGAAACGTCCCGGCCGAGGAGGACGCCGCGGCAAGGCCAAGCAACGGCAAGGAGACAGACCTCCTCGCGGCCGCGACAAGGATGAAGATGACGACGACGATGAAGACATGGATGATGAGGAGACTGATGAGCAGGAGTTCCAGAAGGCCACAGAGGTCATGTGCGTTGACGGTGGTGCTTCTCTGCATACCTCGCACCGCCAGCTCAAGCAGTGGGTGCGGGAAGTTAATGCTGCAGAACCGCCCGTCGAGTCACGCAAGCCTCTGAAATGGTCCAGCACGCCTATCATCTTTGATATTGAGGACCACCCTGATCGCATAACTGCGGTTGGGTGCTTGCCGATGTTGGTTTCACCAACAATCCGCAACCTTAAGGTCACTAAGATGCTAGTTGACGGCGGGGCCGGCTTGAACCTGATCTCCTCCGTGGTGCTCCAGAAACTCCAGATACCTGACAGCGAGCTCGAAGAGACCGGTACATTTCAAGGAATCAACCCGGGAAGGAGCAAGCCGAAGGGAAAGATCACGTTGCCGGTAACATTCGGCAGCGAGCTGCACTTCAGGACTGAGAGGGTCACGTTTGATGTTGCTGACTTTCCATTACCTTACAATGGAATCCTTGGCCGTCCGGCACTCGCCAAGTTCATGGCAGCCTCTCACTATGCGTACAACGTACTGAAAATGCCAGGCCCGATAAGTGTCATCTCTGTCCCTGGCGACAAGAAGGATGCTCTTATCTATGCCGACAAGATTTACCGGGAAGCAGCAGCCGTAGCAGAACGCAAGACACTTGCCGCTGAAGCTCCCGGGGGGAAGAAGAAGACCAAGTCCGGCAAGAGCTCTGATGCCCACTCCGGCAAGCGCACCTCCTCGGAGTGCTGCGCTACCGTCGAGGACGCACCATCGAGCTCCACCGGCAAGTGTAAGAAGGCAATGACAGCTCCACCTGAGACCAAGAAGGTGTCCGCCAAGGAGGATGACGCTGGTGGTACCTTCACCATCAGCGCCACTCTTGACCCCAAATAGGAAAGCGCGCTCGTTGCTTTCCTGCGGGCGAATGTCGACATGTTTGCGTGGCAACCGTCTGATATCCCCGGTGTTCCCAGGAAAGTAATTGAGCACCACCTTGCCGTCTGTCCTCGTGCACGGCCCGTCAAGCAGAAAGTCAGGAAACAGGCAGTGGAGCGCCAAGAATTCATCGCAGAAGAAATCAAGAAGTTGGAAGCAGCAGGCCTTGTCAGAGGAGTGCTCCATCCCACATGGATACCATCAGATCTTCATGGCAGAAGAGGATGAAGAGAAAACCACATTTATCACCCCTTGTGGCACGTACTGCTTCGTACGGATGCCTTTCGGTTTGAAGAATGCTGGTTCAACATTCGCAAGGGTAGTCCACCACGCCTTTGAACCACAGATGCACAGAAATGTGGAAGCCTACATGGATGACATAGTGGTCAAGAGCAAGAACAGGGTGACCCTGATTCAAGATTTAGACGAGACATTTGCAAATCTGCGCAAGATCAACCTCAAGCTTAACCCCGAGAAGTGCGTGTTTGGAGTTCCTTCGGGCAAGCTTCTCGGGTTCTTCGTGTCTCAGCGGGGAATTGAAGCCAATCCTGACAAGATCAAGGCCATTGAGCAGATCGAAGCACCAAAGCGCGTCAAGGATGTACGAAGGCTTGCCGGTTGCGTGGCTGCTCTCAGCAGGTTTATCTCTAGATCTGCTGAGCGCGCCCTGCCATTTTTCAAAATTTTGAAAAAGGCAGGTCCAATGAAATGGACTCCGGAGGCGGAGGCTGCGCTGCAGGACTTGAAGAGATACCTGTCCTCCACTCCAACGCTTGTCGCACCTAAGCCGCAAGAGAAGTTGCTGCTGTATATAGCGGCAACCAATCAAGTGGGTAGTGCTGCGTTAGTGGCGGAGAGGGAGGCAGATGATGAGCCAGCAACCACGGCAGATGCATCCAGCGACAAGCAAGGGGCTTCGCCGACAAGCTCTAGTCCCGACAGAGATGGATCTGCGCAGGAGCATGATAAGATGCAGAAGAGGATGGTGCATCGTCTAGTTTACTTTGTCAGTTCCCTTCTACAGGGGGCTAGATCAAGGTACTCTGGTGTGCAGAAGTTGCTTTTCGGCCTCCTCATGGCCTCGAGAAAGCTGCGCCATTACTTTCAAGCACATGAGATCACAATCGTCACTCGCTTTCCGCTGAAGAGGATACTGCAAAATCCAGAAGCAACATGCAGGATTGTCGAGTGGGCTCTGGAACTGTCAAGCTTTGGCCTCAAGTTTGAGAGCACTTCAACTATCTGAAGCGGGGCATTGGCAGAGTTCATAGCAGAATGGACGCCAATACCAGATGAAGAAATTCCAAAGACGAGCATCCCCGTCAAAGAGGCAAGCAAATAGTGGCTGATGTACTTTGATGGTGCTTTCTCGCTGCAAGGCGCCGGTGCGGGTGTGCTGCTTGTCGCGCCCACCGGAGAGCACCTCAAGTACGTAGTCCAGATGCACTTTCCCAAGGAGCAAGCAACCAACAATACTGCAGAGTATGAAGGATTGCTTGCCGGTCTCAGAATCGCAGCAGACCTTGGGATCAAGAAGCTCATTGTCAGGGGTGACTCACAGCTTGTCGTCCGCCAAGTGAACAAGAACTACTAGAGTCCATTGATGGAAACATATGTTGATGAAGTGAGGAAACTAGAAGAGCACTTTGACGGCCTACAGATGGAGCATATCCCAAGAGCTCAGAATGACATTGCTGATGGCCTGTCAAAGTGCGCCGCACTAAAGTTACCTGCGGAACCAGGGATCTTTGTGCTCAAGTTGACTCAACCATCCGTAACACCATCAACTGGACAAAGCAAGAAGAGGAAGTTGATTTCTAGTGACTATTTTCTGGCAGAGCTCCCCGAAGCCGCCGCCAAGAAAGTCCCCAAGATCAACACCAAGGTTGCTGAGGGGCAGTCTGCTCCGGCAAGCCTTATGGTTTGTTCCGTTGAAGCAGACGCTCCCGACAAGTTTTGCTCCGGCAAGCTTGCCGGGGAACATCAAGCTCCGGCAGGGCCGCAAGTCCTTGCCGTGGAAGCGAATGTTCCCGCAGCAGCAGATGTGCCTTTAGTCCTTGTTGTCGAGCCACAAGCTCCAGCATGGGCACAGCAGATTGTCCATTTCCTTCAGACAGGAGAACTTCCTGAAGAGCAAGAAGAAGCGGAAAAAGTAGCCCGGCAGTCAAGTATGTACTAGTTTGTCGATAGCATACTGTACAGAAGAAGACTCAACGGTGTGAAATTGAAGTGTATTTGCCGGGAAGATGGACAAAAGCTGTTGGCAAAGATACATGGAGGCATATGTGGCCACCACATTGGCGCAAGAGCACTTGCCGGCAAAGCTTTCCGGCAAGGTTTCTTTTGGCCGACAGCCCTCCAGGATGCAACTGCACAAGTAACCAAGTGTGAAGCGTGCCAGTTCCACTCCAAACAGATACACCAGCCAGCTCAAGCTCTCCAGACAATCCCTTTATCCTGGCCATTTTCGGTCTGGGGGCTCGATATCCTCGGCCCTTTCCCCCGAGCTGTCAGGGGATTTGAGTACTTGTACGTCGCAATCGACAAGTTCACAAAGTGGCCGAAAGTGCAGCCAGTGAGGAAGGTGACAGCACAGTCAGTAGTCAAGTTCTTCAGGTCAATTGTTTGCCGTTTTGGGATCCCTAACAGGATCATCACCGGCAACGGCACGCAATTCACGAGCCGCACCTTCATGCAGTACGTCCAAGACCTTGGCGCCAAGGTCTGCTTCGCTTCTGTTGCTCATCCGAGAAGCAACGGTCAAGCAGAGAGGGCAAATGCTAAAGTGCTGCGCGGGCTCAAGACCAGAACTTTCGACAAGCTGCGCAAGTGCGGAAGAAACTGGATCGAGGAGCTGCCGGTGGTTCTTTGGTCGATCAGAACAACGCCAAATCGAGCCACTGGCCAGACGTCTTTCGCTCTAGTCTATGGAGCAGAGGCAGTTCTCCCCACGGAACTCGTATACGGATCGCCTCGAGTGCTCGCTTATGATGAGCTTGAGCAAGAACAGCTGCGACAAGACGACGCACTGCTCCTTGAGGAAGATCGTCTTCAGGCTGCTGTACGAGCTGCTCGAAACCAGCAAGCTTTGCGTCGCTACCATAGCCGCAAAGTTAAGGCCAGAAGCTTCGAGGAAGGCGACCTTATTCTTCGGCGCGTTCAGTCCGCCAAGAATTCCAACAAGTTGATGCCGAAGTGGGAAGGCCCTTATCGGGTGAGACGAGTCACAAGGCCCGGCGCTGTCCGCCTTGAGACCGAAGATGGCATTCCGGTGAGCAACTCCTGGAACATAGCACATCTTCGTAAGTTTTTCCCGTAGGGCGCGGTTGCTGGAACCCGTTCCGGCAACCACCTTTTGTACAAGTCTTGCCGCTGTTGCATGTAATCCTTTGTACAAAGCCGGGCGCAGATCCCGTGCATAAGTAAAATCCCATGTGCTCCGCACAACTTGTCCATTTCATGCATTAGTTTCTTTCTTGCATGTGTTATCTGACACTTTGTGCAGCACCTACATCCGGTAAGCAGTAACGAGCCGAAGGGCTCCATATTATTATTTTCTCTTCTTTCTTCTTTTCAACAAAGGAAAAGAAGGTTCCCTCGCACACAAGTTTGCCGGGGGGGAGGAGAAGATTGTGGCATGGACCAGGCGTCGTTCAAGCAAAGCTTTGCCTTGCCGGGAAGCAAACGACATAAAAGCTAAGTTGCCAAAGTTTGAGCAATCAGTTTTTAAATTTTTGAGTTATCTTCCTCGAACGACCCTGCTTTGTATGGAAAACCTGTGCGCAGAGGAATCAACTCGTGGATAGTTGCGCCCTTACTTTGTTTCGAGTCCGCTCAACAACTTAAGTGTGCTGCATCTAGTCACGACAAGGTTTCTTGTCGGAAGCGGCGCCGCCAGCAGGCTGCTGAAGTTCCGCACTCAGCGCTCGCGGCTCGGGCGCCTGCGCCGACAAGTTCCCTAGAAGCGTAGGGTAAAAACATACAAAGGAAGGAATCTAGTAGAGGAAATAACATAGCAATTGATAACAGAAATAAAGTTATATTACAAGATAACTTGTCACAGCTCTAACAGACTGTTTTCATAACATGATTAGCAGCGACAAGGGAAAAGAAGAAAGGGGCGGTCTAGTCTACGCGTCCGCCCTCGACCCTCTTGATCTCGCTCATCTTGTCCACAATGGGTGCGACAAGGGCCTTGAGTGCGTCCCGATCGGCGTCTAGCGGCAAGGACTTGAGGACGTTGGTGAAGCTGAGGCCTGGATTGCGGAAGGCCACCTTCATCAGCACCTTCTGGAGAACCCCAGCGCAGATTTTGCACGACTCGTCGGCCAGCTGCTTTGGGATCCTTTCTCGGAGCCGCTGGAGTGCCGTCGCCACGCCCTTGAAGAACAGGCTGAGCTTGGCGCTGGGTTGGAGATTCTCGTCGGAGGGATACCCAAAGTCCTCCATCCCCAGCTGCGCCAGCTCCTCGTTGATGACTGCGGCAATATTCACCACACCCTCGGTCCAGTGCTCCACAGTGTCTCTGAATGAGTTCTGGGTAACTGCGATGCTCTCCAGCAGCGCCTTGTCAGCTTTGACCTTCTCCGACAAGGTTTTCTCCCGCTCCTTGGCGGCCTCCAGCGTCTGCGTCAGCGTGGCCAGCTTCAGCTCCAGGTCTGCATTGGAATCCTTGGCGGCACTGAGCTCCTTGCCCCTCTCAGCGAGAAGACCTTGCAGCTCACCGTGGGCGGCAGCATCCTTCTCACGCTCACGCTTGAGCGCGGCAAGCTCCTCGCCTCTCTTCCCGATATTGGCCTCCAGCTGCGCCACCTTCTCCTCCAGCTCTTTCTTGGCGGCCTCTGCGATCGTGGCAGCATCCTTTGCTTCCTTGAGCGCCCCGCCAAGTGCTTGCTCGCGCTCGGCGAGCTCCTCCTCGTAGCTGTCGAGGTTGGCCTTCCGCTGCACCAATTCGCCTTCTCGCGTAGACTGCTTCTCGGCGGCCAGCCTTTGCTCCTCCTCAGCTTCGGCCTTCTCGAGAAGGAAGGCCGTGCGCTCCTCGTCGAGTCGCTCCCGCTCCTGTGCCAGGGTCCGGCGAGCTTCTTGATTGTGGCCCCGGAGCTCCTCCGCGCGCTTCTCCATGTCAACTCCTGCCTTCGCGACAAGCGCTTCCCGGGAAGCCAGCTTGGCTTGCCGCGCGCGGTAGAGTGACAGCAGCTTCCGCAGCAGCTGCTCCTCCTCAGGCTCGCCACTGCTGCTACTGGGTGCGTCGACCAACGACAGTCCAGCAGAGGCGAGCACCTCCCCATCAAAAGTTTCCCCCTCGACCGGTGCCCTGGAGCTCGACGCCCAGGGTAGCTTGATGAAGATACCGTCGCCGGCCTTGAAGTAGGCGCCGTGCTGGGGCTCCTCGGAGCCCGGCTCCGCAGAAGCGGCAGAGGGATCGGCGGTCGGTGCAGCGTCTGGCGCTCCTGCGGCCTCAGGGTCATCAATGCAATCGCCTGACCCCTCGCCGGCTTCTGCGGCGGCAGCCTTGGCGGCCTCCTCGCCGGCGGCCTCATCATCACCGGTTCCTTCCTCGCCGGCGCCCTCTGTCTCCATTGGCTCAGGCGCAGATGGGTCTGAAGAACGAAGAAGGGGGAAAAATCAATCAAAAATCCAAGAGAAGAAAATCAAAAGAAGAAGAACCCAAGGGAAAGTCTTTGGACAAGGGAATTACCTGTGCCAAGATCTGCAGTTGCGGTCTCGACCGCCGCAGGATCGACGGTGCTGCCCCTTGCCGGAGAGTTCTCCCTTGCCGGAGAGCGCTCCCTTACCGGGAACCCCTCCCTTGGCGGCGTAGTCGAAGCAGATGGCACTTCGGGACCAGCTTCCGGGTGCTCCTGATGTGGCTGCTCTGCTCCTACACAAATCAACAAGCAAGATATCAACAAAGGAAAAAGCACTCATGCGCACCCGACAACAGAAAGCTAACTATGAACTTACGCTGGGGGTTGCGCTGGGGGCTGCTTTGAGGAGTGGTTGCCGGGTCCATCAAGGTGGTCTCGGACCCACCCCCTGCTGACACGGTGGGGTCATCTTCGATGACAATCACCGCGGCCTTGGCCCTCTTCGCCGCTCTCTGGGCCAGCGTCCTAAAAAGAAAGGAGTCCAGATCGAAGCAAGTCAAATACAAGATATAAACAACAAGATTGAAGAACTACAAGAGCACCAAAGAAACTTACTCTTCTTCCTCCTCGTCGGAGCTAAGCGCGGAAAGATCGAAGTCTGGCTCCCCTCTGGTGCGGCGAGGCGGAGGAGTAGGATCCCTTGCCCGCTTGGAGGGGGCGATGGCGGTGGCCCGGGAAGATCCCGCTCTAGTTGCCGCTGCTGTGTGAGGCGCTCCCGCGGCAACATTGCTTGCCGCGGTAGAGCGTGTCGCACGGCTTGGCGGCTGTTGACCCGGATGCCGCCCCGCTATGTCCGCGGCCCTGCGAAGACGCCTTCTTGGCGGGGCCGGGGGCTCCGCCTGCGGCAAGCCTTCTGAAGGCTCGGGCTCTTCCTCGCCGGCCTCGCTCGGCTCGGCTTCAGAACCGGCAGGCTCTTCCTCGCCAATGAACTCCGCGCGCTCGGCAAGGTTTGCCGCTACCGCCGCCTCCGCCTCCTCCACAGTGAACCCGAACACGCCCGTGGCAGCTGCGGCCGCGACCTCTTCCGCCCTAGTGGCGATGCGCTGCAGCTCCTTGTCGGTGGTGTCACGGGTGAGGCTCTTCTGCTCGTCAGCGTGGACCGGCACTTCTTCCAAGTTGTCGAAGAACGCTTGCACGACGTCATCCGCAGGCTCTTGCCAAGTTGGAACGATTCCGTGTGAACCGCACAATGGCATCATGGCGCGGATTCGGTCAAGCCAAGAATTATTGCACAATGGAATGACGCCCCTCGGCAGCGTGAATGGGTGCTGGGGGTCGCGTTTGAACAACTCCAGGAGCATTGCATCCAGCTCCAAGACGGTGAAGTTGTAGTTGAGGCCCGGCCGCAGCCTCATGATGTCCGCCGAGTTCTTGAATTCCCAGGCGGGCCTCCCCCTCTCCTGCAGGGGGGCGATGCGGCGGCGGAGGAAATCTGCGCCTACAACGCCTACAGTGAGCCCGGCAAGCCTGAGGCGAAGGATCCTAGTAATGGCGATCTTCAGCCTCTCGTCTTCCGGGGCCACGTTGCTCCAGTCATTGCCGCGCACTCTTGGAGCTTGGCGCACGGCGGTGAAGGGATGCGGATTCTCCTCGACGATCCAGCACCACTCCGCTATCCACTCATCCCAATTGCTGCGGAGCTCACCCTCCAAGTATGCCTCCTTTTTGCCGACTCTCGAGATCCAGGCGATCCCTCCAGCAAGCGGCTCTCCTCTCTCTACCCGAGGTATGAAGAAGTGGCGGAAAAGGGCAACATTGGGGTGGACTCCGACAAAGTTTTCGCACAAATGTGCGAAAACTCCCATGGTCAGAACGGCGTTGGGGGTGAAGTCAAGGAGGCGGAAGTCGTAGGTGTTCATGATATCGCAGAAGAATTCCGAGAAGGGCGGGCAGAGCCCGCAATAGAAGAACAGCGCGAAAAAGGGGTACCCGTTTGGAGCCAGTTCCGAGGCAGCGGCCGGGAGTACCCCCGTGCGGATGCGCCCGCGTCTCCGTCGCCCAAAAGAGGTAGAAGTACTCCCTCAGCTCCTGCACGCCGAGCTGGGGGGAGAAGATCGCCCGCTCCTTCCGCAGCGCCGCGAGCCGCTGCGCCTCGGCCGACTTCACGCCCTTTCCCTTGTCGGCTTTCGGAGCCATGGCGGAGGTGGTGGGGGAGGTCGACGGCGTTGGTGATGCTGGTGGCAATGGGGGGCGGAGCGCTGCTCTCTCGGCTTCGAGAAGAAGGGGGGGAGCGGCGGAGGTTCGTGAAGATGGAGTAGTAGCAACCAGCGAGGAGGAACGAACTGCCCCTATTTCCTCTGCTTATAAAGATGGACGGGGCGGACGTTTCACCCTTCCGAATAAAGAACCACCCACGATCTCTCCCACGACGCCGCATTCAACGCGTGCTGTTAGGGGAGAGCGTGGTGGATACGGAGCGAGATTCGGCGTGGCCCAGTCCGCGTGTGCCCGTGCCCTGTCTTGGGCCTGGCCCAACAGCGCTCGGCACCGTGTCTAGCCCAGGACCGGGGGCTCTTGTAGGTGTACTAGAATAGGGGTACCCTAGTACCCCGAACTTGTGCACGGGCAGTTGCAGCACCCCGCGGCGAGGCTTGCCAGGCGAACGCCAAGATCCTCCGTGGTTCCCTTGGAGCCATTCAAGAACAAAGTATTTAAGCTCAGGAGACAAGGCCCCGGCAAGAGGAGCTTGCCGGGAAGGCCAACCAAGGCACGTCAAGGAACTTGCCGCGATGCGCCACGCGCTCCGGCAATGCAACAAGGCCCCGGCAAGAGGATCTTGCCGGGAAGACCAACCAAGGTACCTCGAGGCCCGGTGAGCGACAAGCTTCCGGACCCGACAAGATAACAGCAGCGGCAAGGTGCTTGCCGCGGCAGGCGGCCACTCTATGCCCACGCTCCAGCACATCCACCAACGTGTAGCTATGGGGGCCTCTCCAGGCGCGCGTGGTGGGAGGCTGTGCAGCCAGCGGTGCGCAGTGGCACGCGAAGCTGACAAGATCGCCATCGTGGCGAACGGTGGCGCCCCTAACGGTCCTTTTCTGCACTGTTTGGGCGACCCAGACGGGCATTTAATGCCCTTGTCCCCTGCCGTCAGGGTTAGGTAGGGTGCACTGTACAAGTAACTGTACCAACCACCTCGCTTTTTACATTTGTACCCTTCTCTGCGTTGCCACCTGTCGGTGACCCCTTTAGCGTATAAAAGGAGGCCCATGCGCAACGTAGGGGGGGTTCGGTTCGACCCATTCGTGAGCCAGAAAACACTTAGCTCTCGCGAGCAAGAACATAATAGAACCAGACAAGCAGCAGTAGGAGTGTTATCTCTCCGGAGAGCTCCGAAGCTGGGTAAACTACTCGTGTGCTTCGCCTCGATCTGCTCTTCGTGCGATCTCCGCCCCCACCGAACCGAAAGGGGCCCGGTCCGCCGGCCCCATAGGTGTTCGTGGATCAGTTTCCCCCGACATCTTTGGCGTTGGTGTACTAGAATAGGGGTACCCTAGTACCCCGAACTTGTGCACGTGCAGTTGCAGCACCCCGCGGCGAGGCTTGCCAGGCGAACGCCAAGATACTCCGTGGTTCCCTTGGAGCCATTCAAGAACAAAGTATTTAAGCTCAGGAGACAAGGCCCCAGCAAGAGGAGCTTGCCGGGAAGGCCAACCAAGGCACGTCAAGGAACTTGCCGTGACGCGCTACGCGCTCCGGCAAGGCAACAAGGCCCCGGCAAGAGGAGCTTGCCGAGAAGACCAACCAAGGTACCTCAAGGCCCGGTGAGCGACAAGCTTCCGGACCCGACAAGATAACAGCAGCGGCAAGGCGCTTGCCGCGGCAGGCGGCCCCTCTGTGCCCACACTCCAGCACATCCACCAACGTGTCGCTATGGGGGCCTCTCCAGGCGCGCGTGGCGGGAGGCTGTGCAGCCAGTGGTGCGCAGTGGCACGCGAAGCTGACAAGATCGCCATCGTGGCGAACGGTGGCACCCCTAACGGTCCTTTTCTGCACTGTTTGGGCGACCCAGACGGGCATTTAATGCCCTTGTCCCCTGCCGTCAGGGTTAGGTAGGGTGCACTGTACAAGTAACTGTACCAACCACCTCGCTTTTTACATTTGTACCCTTCTCTGCGTTGCCACCTGTCGGTGACCCCTTTAGCGTATAAAAGGAGGCCCATGCGCAACGTAGGGGGGGTTCGGTTCGACCCATTCGTGAGCCAGAAAACACTTAGCTCTCGCGAGCAAGAACATAATAGAACCAGATAAGCAGCAGTAGGAGTGTTATCTCTCCGGAGAGCTCCGAAGCTGGGTAAACTGCTCGTGTGCTTCGCCTCGATCTGCTCTTCATGCGATCTCCGCCCCCCGCCGAACCGAAAGGGGCCCGGTCCGCCGGCCCCATAGGTGTTTGTGGATCAGTTTCCCCCGACAGGACAGCAAGGCACGTATTGTATTGTTGCCATTGAGGATAAAAAGATGGGGTTTTCATCATATTGCTTGAGTTAATTCCACTACATAATGTCATCTTACTTAATGCATTACTCTGTTCTTCGTGAACTTAATACTCTAGATGCAGGCAGGAGTCGGTGGATGTGTGGGGTAATAGTAGTAGATGCAGAATCGTTTCGGTCTACTTGACACAGACGTGATGCCTATATTCATGATCATTGCCTTAGATATCGTCATAACTTTGCGCTTTTCTATCAATTGGTCGGCAGTAATTTGTTCACCCACTGTATTACTTGCTATCATGAGAGAAGCCTCTAGTGAAACCTATGGCCCCCGGGTCTATTTGCCGTCATATAAGTTTCTAATGTCTGCTAGAACTACGTTGGTATTTCCCCGAAGAGGTAGGGATGATGCATGATACATCTCCAACGTATCTATAATTTATGAAGTATTCATGCCATGTTTAGAAAAGTTTTATATGGTTTTGGTATGATTTGCATGGAACTAACCCGGACTGACGTTGTTTTCAGAAGAACTATAGTGGTGTTGTTTTTTGTTCAGCAATGAAAGTTCTCCAAATGAGCTGAAACTTTTTGGCGTTTTTTTGGAACAAAGGAGACCCTTGAAGCTTCGTGGGAGGGCCAGAAGAGCCACGACGAGGGCACAACCCACCAGGGCGCGCCTGGTGGGCTTGGCTTGCCTCATCTTAGCCTGAAACCAATGCCAAAAATTACTATAGATAGAGAAACCATCAGAGGTTAACCTAGATCAAAAATTCTACCGCCGCATGCCTCTGTAGATACCGAAAACCAATCTAGACCCCGTTCTGGCACTCTGCCGGAGGAGGTAATCGTCACAGGTGGCCATCTTCATCATCCCGGCGGCCACCACTATGAGGATGGAGTAGCCCACCCTCGGGGCTGAGGGTTTGTACCAGTAGCTATGTGTCTAATCTCTCTCCCTCTCGTGTTCTTGAGATGTCACAATCTTGATGTATCGAGGGCTTTGTTAATATAGTCGGATCATATGGTGTTTTCCCCTCTCTATCTTGTTGTGATGAATTGAGTTTTCCCTTTGAGATTTCGTTTTACCGGATTGAATACTTTTATGGATTTAAGAGCACTTGATATATGTCTTGCATATGAATACTCGTGGTGACAATGGGGTAACATATTGATTCACTTGATTTATGTTTTGGCACTCAACTTGCGGATTCCCGAGGTGACATTGGGGTAATCTATGCATAGGGGTTGATGCACATTCTTGTCTTTGTTTCTCGAGTAGAAATCTTGGGGCACTCTTTGAGGTTCTTTGTGTTGGATTAAATATTATGAATCTGAATTTGCTTTGGTGTTATTTTAGTACGAACTCTTGGTTAGATCGATCGTAAAGAATAGCTTCGTGTTATTTTACTATGAACTCTAGGATAGATTGATCGGGAAGAATAACTTTGAGGTGGTTTCGTACCGTACAAACAATTCTGTCTTATGTTCTCCGCTAGATAGGAACTTTGGAGTGATTCTTCGTTGCACATTGAGGGATGGTTATATGATCCAATTATATTAGCATTGTTGAGAGATTGCACTAGCGAAAGTATGGACCCTAGGCCTCATTTTCAAGCATTGCAATACTGTTTTTGTGCCCGTTTACTATCTGCTACATTGCTGTTTTTATTTATTCAGATTATAAAAATATATTTATACCATCAATATTACACTTTTATCACCATCTCTTCACCGAACTAGTGCACCTATACAATTTGCCATTGTATTGGTTGTGTTGGGGACACAAGATTTCTTGTATTTGGTTGTAGGGTTGTTTGAGAGAGACCATCTTCATCCTACACCTCACACGGATTAATAAACCTTAGTTCATCCACTTGAGGGAAAATTGCTATTGTCCTACAAAACTCTGCGCTTGGAGGCCCAACACGACTCTACAAGAATAAAGTTGCATAGTAGACATCAAGCTCTTTTCTGGCGCTGGTGCCGGGGAGGTTAGGTAAGAGGCACTCACATCCCGTCAACGAAGCTCTTTTCTGGCGCCGGTGCCGGGGAGGTTAGGTAAGCGGCACTCACATTCCGTCAACGAAGCTCTTTTCTGGCGCCGTTGCCGGGGAGGTGAGTGCATGAAGGTATATCTTTAGATCTTGCGATTGAATCTTTCAGTTTCTTGTTTTATCACTAGTTTGGTTTAGAAAAGAAAACTACATAAAAATGGAATTGAGGTTGCATCATATTATTGATCATCTTTATACTATCTTGCTTGAAAATGATGGATCAGAAAATTTTGCTCAATTGATAGAAGAAGAAGTCAATAAAATGTTTGGCACAAAATATTTGAATGATGAGCATGATTGCAATGTTGTTAGTATGAATTCTTTGAATATCCATGGTGCTAATGATATGCAAAGTGATAAGCTTGGGGATGCTATATTTGATGAATATGATATTTTTAGTCCCTCAAGTTTTGATGAGAAAACTTATTATGATGATTGCATGCCTCGTATTTATGATGATTATATTGATGAAAGAAGAGTTGGAGAGGTCGTGACTTTATTTAGTGATGAATCCACCATTTTGGATGAGGCTTCAATTGACTATGATAACAAAGTTGCTATCACCGATGATTAGGGTGATGAATTGTATGCTATAAAGAATAATGATAACCATGAAACTTGTCATCATGATTTTAAATTTCACTCTCATGATAGTTATTTTGTTGATTTTGCTCCCACTACTACTGATGAGAATAAATTTTCTTATGTGGAGAGTAATAAGTTTTCTAGGCTTTCTTCATGAAAAGAATGCTTTATGTGATGGTTATATTGTTTAATTTCTTCATGATGCTACTGAAAATTATTATGAGGCGGGAACTTATGCTTGTAGGAATTGCAATTATATCAAGTTTCCTCTCTATGTGTTGAAAGTTTTGAACTTATGCTTGTTTTTCCTTCCTATGCTAGTTGATTCTTGCTCCCATAAATTGTTTGCTCACAAAATCCCTATGCATAGGAAGTGGTTTAGACTTAAATGTTATTGCCATGTGATTGATGATGCTCTCTTTATGTTTCAATTCTTACCTTTTATGTGAGCATCATTGAAATCATCATGCCTAGCTAAAAGGCATTAAAGAAAAGCGCTTGTTGGGAGACAACCCAATACTTCCACCTACTGTTTTTGTGTGTCCACATGATTAGGCTACGTTAGTAATTATGTTTTATTGCTTTCGTTTTAATAAAGTGCCAATGTAGCGATCCGACCTCGAACGGTCAAATCTCTGTGCATAAGTGTCATCCCTAGATCGGTAATGCTGACACGCACAGTACTTGAAGGATTCATAACAGAGTTTCAATAACACAATTATTACATCAAATATTGATACGTCTCCAATGTATCTATAATTTTTGATTGTTCCATGCTATATTATATTCTGTTTTGGATGTTTAATGGGCTTTATTATACACTTTTATATTATTTTTGGGACTAACCTATTAACCAGAGGCCCAGCCCAAATTGTTGTTTTTTTGCCTATTTCAGTGTTTCGAAGGAAAAGGATATCAAATGGAATGAAACCTTCGGGAACATGATTTCCGGAGCAAACGTGATCCAAAGGACTTGGAGTCTACGTAAAGCAATCAACGAGGAAGGCACGAGGCAGGGGGGCGTGCCCACCTCCCCCAGGCGTGCCCTCCACCCTCGTGGGCCCCTCATTGCTCCACCGACGTACTTCTTCCTCCTATATATACCCATATACCCTGGAAACATCAGAGACGGAGCCAAAACCCTATTTCCACCGCCGCAAAGTTCTGTACCCGTGAGATCCCATCTTGGGGCCTTTTCCGACGCTCCGCCGGAGGGGGCATTGATCACGGAGGGCTTCTACATCAACACCATAGCCTCTCCGATGATGTGTGAGTAGTTTACCTCAGACCTTCGGGTCCATAGTTATTAGCTAGATGGCTTCTTCTCTCTCTTTGGATCTCAATACAAAGTTCTCCTCGATCTTCTTGGAGATCTATTCGATGTAATCTTCTTTTGCGGTGTGTTTGTCGAGATCCGATGAATTGTGGGTTTATGATCAAGTTTATCTATGAATAATATTTGAATCTCCTCTGAATTCTTTTATGTGTGATTGGTTATCTTTGCAAGTCTCTTCGAATTATCAGTTTGGTTTGGCCTACTAGATTGATCTTTCTTGCAATGGGAGAAGTGCTTAGCTTTGGGTTCAATCTTGCGGTGTCCTTTCCTAGTGACAGCAGGGGCAGCAAGGCACGTATTGTATTGTTGCCATCAAGGATAAAAAGATGGGGTTTATATCATATTACATGAGTTTATCCCTCTACATCATGTCATCTTACTTAAAGCATTACTCTGTTCTTATTAACTTAATACTCTAGATGCATGATGGATTGCGGTCGATGCGTGGAGTAATAGTAGTAGACGAAGAATCGTTTCGGTCTACTTGTCACGGACGTGATGCCTACATACATGAACATACCTAGATATTCTCATAACTATGCTCAATTCTATCAATTGCTCGACAGTAATTCGTTTACCCACCGTAATACTTATGCTCTTGAGAGAAGCCACTAGTGAAACCTATTGCCCCCGGGTCTGTCTTCCATCATATTAATCTTCAAACACTTAGCTATTTCTATTATCGTTTATTTTACTTTGCATATTTATTTGTCTTTATCATCAAAATACCAAAAATATTATCTTATCATATCTATCAGATCTCACTCTCGTAAGTGACCGTGAAGGGATTGACAACCCCTTTATCGCATTGGTTGCGAGGTTCTTATTTGTTTGTGTAGGTTCGTGGGACTCAAGCGTGATCTCCTACTAGATTGATACCTTGGTTCTCAAAAACTGAGGAAAATACTTACGCTACTTTACTGCATCACCCTTTCCTCTTCAAGGGAAAACCAATGCAGTGCTCAAAAGGTAGCAAATATCTCAAAAGAGAGTACTTATTACAATAATATGGCTGAAGGCCATCTAATGAAGATAATAGCGGAAGGCTTCGAAGGTCAAGTGAGTCCATCAACTACAACGGCATAGCTGAGTGCAAGACAACGACCTAGCGCACCTTACTCTTCGTCTGAAAAGTCTACAACATAATACGTTGCAACCCGAAATGGGTCAGCACATGGAATATGCTGGCAAAATAACAATGTAGAGCAATGAACATGTAGCAGCTATAACTATATGAAAATTTGGCTGGTGGAGGCTCTATGGTTATTTTTGCAGAAAGCTATTTTTTTCCTACAACAAAGGAATTTATTTTATTTAACTACAAAGTTTGTTGAAAACATTGAGAAGGTTCCTCCAACTCAATCCCAAATTAATAATCATCAACCCAACAAATGAATTAATAGAGTGATGAGATCAAATCAATAATTTGAGTACCAGATACTCAAGATGTCCATAACTGAGGACACGGCTAACCATGATTAGTTTATACACTCTGCAGAGGTTTGCGCACTTTTCCCCACAAGACCCGATCTCCTTCGTTGGATTTCTCGCACTACATGGTGTTTGAGAAATGGATGATCAAGACACAGTCTTTCAGAAGCATTAACTCTTTGCTCTGGGTAGACAGTACCACCTACATCCCCTACATCTGCTAGCTTACCACTAAAAGAGGTCACAAACCTTAGTCAACTATGTCAGAGCCCAAAATGGCTTGTGGCTGCACACAAAAGTTTCCAGCATGAATAATCTTATGATCCCTTTGAGCCCGGGTGGCAAACCGTAGGATGATCACACGGGTACTCCGGGATATCCCAAGACAACACTGGATTGCTCTAGGTGCCCAGACAACCACTGGGTGCTCCAGGGTGCCTCAAGCAATCCACCCAGATGTGTATTAAAGTAGCCACCTTAAATTTAACCATTTATTAAAACTCTCACATCTGTCATGGATCACTCAAACCAAACCACGCCTATGAGCATAGCATAGCAATATAAGCATAACATAGAAGTAACTCCCAGGGTTTGAAAAATAAGGCAATAGGTACTACCTCATCACTACTTCCGAGTACCGACAAGTATTCAAGTCCTAACCATGCAGTGTTTGAGGATTGAGACTAATGCATAAAAACTGGGTAATAAGGGGTATGATCAAAGTGTTACTTGCCTTGCTGACGATCTGAAAACCCTAGTGACTCGTAGTAGCACGCTTCGCACCCCGGAAACTCTACCGCAAACAAACAATAACATACATAAGCACTCAAGAAATAGATACACGGGTAAAACTTAAGAGAAAAGATCCAAATCGAAAATTCAACTGAAGAGCATCGACTTGCAAAAAGAATCAATCGAATCGGAGCTACGAAACTCAAAGTGCGGTCAAAAGAAGTTCAAAATTCAAAACTGCTTGCAACCAAATTTTAATTTCTCGAAACCATGCTCAAGTTGACTAACTGGAAATAGGGGTTCGAGACAAAGATTTTGGCGTTGGTTTCACTAGATTTGGACAAACGGTTAAAAAGTTATGAGCGTTTGAAGATCAGGAGCTAATCTGCAATAAAAATAATCACGGGTAGGTCCCTGGCCGAAAAAGAAAAGGCTAACAAATGAATGTTCATTAACAAAGACGAACGAATGAAAGTGTTCGCGAACAGAGGCGTTCGGGCGAACATTCGCTAAATAGTGAAACAAAAAAACGGATCAAACACGAAAAACCAAAAAAAATGGGCGACGGCGACGGGTTTTACCGGTTCGTCGAAACAGACTGGCGGCGGCGAGTTCCGGCGAGGCGGGGCTCCGGCGGGGCTGCCGCGGCAGGGCGACGGCGGGGTGCTGCTGCTGCTTGAGCGGCGTCGGCAGCTGGCGGCTTGGGGAGGAGAGGGTCGGGGGGTCCGGCTTTTAAAGCCTCGGGAGGGGGGGCGGCGAGAGGAGTCCGGCTCAGACTCTTGTTGGAGTCCGCGGGCGGCACGGCGGCGTGGCGTGGAGGCGGTGGCGTGGGTGGGCCGGCCTGCTCGGCTGGGCCTCCGGCACAGTCGGGCGGGATTTTTTTTTTTAAAATAAATTCCTCCGAAAACAAAAATCCTAATAAAATATAAAAAATGCCAAAAGTAATTTCACCGTCTAAAGAAAATATTTAGAACAAAGTGAACATTTTTTTGGCCTAAAAATGCATATTTTTCTAATTCAAATAAAATAGCACTAAAATTCCAAATAAAATGTTTATTTGAATTTAATATTTTCCCTCCAATATCCCCCTCTGATTTGTGGGAAGTCATTTTATCTCCTCTAATTTATTTAATATTGGAAATATTTCGGAGAGAAAAAATATTAAAATCAAATTGATCCTCTTTTCAAATTTGAGAAAATTCAAATATGATAACTTATGAAATCTCCAACTCTCTCCTTGGGTCCATGAGTTGCTTAAGATTTCTAGGATCACAATCAAAATGCAAATAAAATATGATATGCATATGATGACCTATGTATAACATCCAAATTGAAAATTGGGATGTTACAGCCAAGTAAGACCCTTTGGATGGTCTACGGTGATAGTTGATTTGATCTTGCTGAAAAATAGAAACTTTTGCGCTCGGGAAAACAATTCTTATTTTTAAGGGAAGCACGATAAAATGCTGATTCTTTTTGAGTAATATTAATAGACAAATTTCCCAGGTTTTCCTATTTTTCAGAATTTTTGGAGTAGTAGAAAAATGGTTGGAGTACAGATTACTACAGATTGCTCTGTTTTTGACAGATTCTGTTTTCAATGCATAGTTTGCTTGTTTTGCAGTTTCTATGGCTTATATTGCTCAACATTAATGTGGAAATTATATTCTATAGTAGGAATTATGTGGAAACAATTATGAATCTTGTCTTTGACAGTACCAAAGTGAAATGGTTTGCTCTTTATCATACTAACCAATCTCACAAAGTTCCGTTAAGTTTTGTGTGATTGAAGTTTTCAAGTTTTGGATGAGATGTCGATATGAGGAGAATAAGGAGTGACAAGACCCTAATCTTGGGGATGCCCAAGGCACCCCGACGTAATATTAAAGGAAGATACAAGCAACTAAGCTTGGGGATGCCCCGGAAGGCATCCCCTCTTTCGTCTCCAACATTATCGGTAACCTCACTTGGAGCTATGTTTTCATTCTTCACATGATATGTGTTTTGCTGGGAGCATCAATTTATTTTGTTAGGATTTGCTTGCTGTTATTTATAATAATCTTTTTCAACTTTTATTTCAATAAAAGTGGCAATGATAGCCTTTGCCATGCTTATTTTGCAAGTATACATGTTGCTGTTTGAAAACAGAAAGTTTACCGTTATTGCAAAAAATCCCTAGAGAAGTCAGAATGTGATAAAAGGTTGATTTTTTTTTTGCAAAATGATCTTTGATAAATTTTATACAATGTGGTAAATTTCCATAATATTTGGAGTCTAAGAAGTATTGATACTCTTGCATTCTTTACAAACTGTACTGTTTTGGCAGATTGTTGTTATCCTTGCATATGTTTGCTTGTTTAATGATTCTATTTGAGGATAGGACTACTAAATATGCAGAGCCATTTAGTATGAAATGTTGAATATATTTTTTAGTGATTTTCTACAGTAGAGAATGATAAGGTTTTTTCATTGGTTTATACTAACTTATCTCGCGAGTTCTTGTTGAGTTTGGTGTGGATGAAGCTTTCGAGATTTAGGAAAACTGTGATATAAAAGAAATTAAGAAGACACAAAAGCTAAAGTTTGGGGATGCCCAAGGCATCCCAAGATAATATTTCAAGAAGTCTCATGCATCAAAGCTTGGGAATGCCCCGGTAGGCATCCCACCTTTCTTCTTCAACAATTATCGGTTAGTATTGGTTGAGCCTAAGTTTTTGCTTCTTCACATGATGTGTGCTATTCTTAGAATGTCATTTTATTTTGTTTTTGCTTGTTGTTTTAATAAAATGCTTAGATCTGAAACTTTTTAAATAAGAGAGAGTCCACAATTAGCTACCTATTTACTTAACTACTCGCTTGATCTTCACTTATATCGTTTTGGAGTAGTTTGTCATTTGCTTCAGTGCTTCACTTATATCTTTTTGAGCATGGTGTGCTTTAATATTTTTGTAGAAATTCTCTCTTGCTTCACCTAAATTAATTAGAAAGAAAGAAATATTATGCTCATGATCTTCACTTAAATTTGTTTGAGCTTATCAAAAGCAATACATGAAAGTTAGTTCCAAAGTGATAGATATCCAAGAAGGATATAATAAAAACTTTCATGAAGATCATTGGAAAAAATAAAATTTATTCCTCATAATAGTTTTGAGATATGATGATGTGATATGTGAGTCATGTTGATGAGTAATTATGCTTTAGTAAGAACATTGGTGTTATGGTTTGTGATTCCCTATGCAAGCACTAAAGTCAATAGTTGTGCACTGAAATTACATCCTACTTGTGGTGCATTATTCGGTGTTAACTATGCTCAATTCTCGCTTATGAGATTATTCGTTTCTTGGTTGGTTGCTTCTCAATCTTTTGCTAGCCTTCATTTTGCACTAAGCATGATGACTACTTTTGCATTTATATGTGCCGTCTCTAATTTTCAAAATAAATTTCTCTTTTGTGTGCTCGTATCGCTCGCGAGGCAGTGAGGGGTGGCCAATATTTTCCTTGCTAGATGTGTTATTCTCACGATGAATGTTTATTCACTTGTCATTGCATGAGAGTAAGGCAAATGTACTAGGGATGCCCAGTCCGGAAATGAAAATTGAATTTACTTTATGTTGTCAACTAATAAATTACTTGGAAAGTGTTGGTATGGAGGGCACCCATGGATACGGTTAGCCATGGAAAGTGAAAGTATGGTGGAAAAAGGAATAAACTTTATTTTCTATTTGGGAACCGCCTATGATATATCTAGCATGGAAAGTGTCGGGAGCTCTAAGTTGTTTTCGTTGATGGGAAAAGTATGCCTCTCAAAATGTTTTTATCTCTCAATTTTAACTTTGAGCTGTGACACCTTTAGAAATCCCTACTTCCCTCTGCGAAGGGCCTTTCTTTTACTTTATGCAATTTTTATTTTTAATTTGAGTCTCCATCTTCTCTTATAAAGACCCACCAACTAGGGGGCACTATGATCGTACTTGAGCATTTGGTGTAGTTAATATGCGAGTGTGTTTCATGAATGGATCAATGATTGAGTATGATGGGCTAGGGATAACTCATTTTACATTGATATTTTGAAATACATGGTTTCTTGGTGATATGCTTGAGTATTGATGTCCTCATGTCAAATTATAGACTATTACTTTGAATCATTCAAGTCCAAATGTCCATGCTACAAAAGAAAATACTATATGATGAATATGATAGGTAGCATTCCACAACAAAAATTTTGTTTAAATTGCTACTTTATCATGATAAGTTTTATGAGAAAGAGTTGTTGTTATGATGCTAGGAAAAGTGATTGAAATTATCATTGACCAAACTTACGCACTTTGCTAGCATTCACACTTCATAAATTATTTCTTTTATCATTTACCTACTCGAGGACGAGTAGGAATTAAGCTTGGGGATGCTGATACGTATCCAACGTATCTATAATTTATGAATAATTCATGCCATGTTTAGAACAATTTTATATGGTTTTGGTATGATTTACATGGAACTAACCCGGACTGATGCTGTTTTCAGCAGAACTACAGTGGTGTTATTTTTTGTGCAGAAATGATAGTTCTCCAAATGAGCACAAACTTTTAGACGATTTTTTGGAACAAAAGAGACCCCCGAAGCTTCGTAGGAGGGCCAGAAGAGCCATGAGGAAGGCACAATCCACCAGGGCGCGCCTGGTGGGCCTGGCTTTCCCAGGCGGGTTGTGCTCACCTCGAGACCCATCTTAGCGTGAAACCAACGCCAAAAATTCCTATAAATAGAGAAACCATCAGAGGTTAACCTAGATCAGAAGTTCCGCCAACGCAGGCATCTTTAGCCACCGAAAACCAATCTAGACCCCGTTCTGGCACTCTGCCGGAGGGGGAAATCATCACCGATGGCCATCTTCATCATGCCGGTGGCCACCACAATGAGGAGGGAGTAGTCCACCCTCGAGGCTGAGGGTTTCTGCCAGTAGCTATGTGTTAATCTCTCTCTCTCTCTCTGTCTCTCTCGTGTTCTTGAGATGTCACGGTCTTGATGTATCGCGGGCTTTGTTAATATAGTCGGATCATACGGTGTTTTCCCCTCTCTATCTTGTTGTGATGAATTGAGTTTTCCCTTTGAGATTTCGTTTTATCGGATTGAATACTTTTATGGATTTGAGAGCACTAGATATATGTCTTGCATATGAATACTCGTGGTGACAATGGGGCATCATATTGATTCACTTGATATATGTTTCGGCACCCAACTTGCGGATTCCTGAGGTGACATTGGGGTAACCTATATGCATAGGGGTTGATGCACGCTCTTGTCTTTATTTCTCCAGTAGAAATCTTGGGGCACTCTTTGAGATTATTTGTGTTCGATTGAATATTATGAATCTAAATTTGCTTTGGTGTTATTTTAGTATGAACTCTTGGTTAGATCGATCGGAAAGAATAGCTTTGTGTTATTTTAGAACTCTAGGATAGATACATCGGAAAGAATAGCATTGAGGTGGTGATAATCCACAAGTGCAGGGAATCATCGTAGCAATTCCCAAAGGTGGAAGTGCTAAGTATGGAGTGTCGAACCCACAAGGATCTAAAGGTAAGATCAATATTCTCTCAAGCCCTATCTGCCACTGATACGACTCTACGTACACCGAACGTTTGTTTCCAACTAGAAACGAGAAATAAAACTACGCTGTGGGTATGAAGAGGATAACTTTGCATGGTATCGGAGAGATAAATATAAAAGTAGGTGTTGTTATCATAAAGTTAGAATATATTATTAAATATTATAAATAGCGAGTGTGGAATAATGATGGATCAGTGTGCGGAAATGTCTTAGGCAATTGTTAACAAGACCGATAGTCGTCATTGCAATTTCATATGATGGAGAGCTATAAGCTAACATACTTTCTCTTCTTGGATCATATGCAGTTATGATTGGAACTCTAGCAAGCATCCGCAACTACTAAAGATCATTAAGGTAAAACCCAACCATAGCATTAAAGCATCAAGTCTCCTTTATCCCATACGCAACAACCCCCTTACTCGGGTTTATGCTTTTGTCACTCAAGCAACCCAGTATAAGCGAATCATGAACGTATTGCAACACCCTACAGCGGGAATCCCTCACTCTTGCGCGACACGGAGGGAACAATAGTACAACACCAAAATAAAACATACAACTCATACCAATCTAGATCACCAATCAACCCAAAGACAAAGGATATCTACTCAAAACATCATAGGATGGCAACACATCATTGGATCAGAATATGTGGCATAAAGCACCATGTTCAAGTAAGGATTACAGCGGGGTGCGGGAGAGTGGACCGCGTAAAAGAGATGAGGATGGTGATGTTGATGAAGACGATCACCGCGGTGATGATTCCCCTCCCGATGGCACTCCGGCACCACCGAGAGAGAGGAGGAGAGGTTCTCCCTCTTGTGCTTCCTCCTCCATGGCCTCCCCCCTGGATGGGGAGAGGTTCTTCCTCTGGTCCTTGGCCTTAATGGCGATGATGGCCCCTCCGGGATCCTCCTCCATGGACTTCGATGATGATGGCCCCCTCCGACAGGGTGCTAGAGAGGGACTAGATTGATTTCTCGTGGCTATAGAGGCTTGTGGCGGTGGAACTTCTAATCTAGGTTATTTTCTAGAGGTTTGGGCATTTATAGGAGAGGTTGGCATTGAGAACAAGTCAGAGGGCCCCATGGGAAGTCCACGAGGCACAGGGGCGCGCCCAGGGGGTGGGTGCGCCCCCCACCCTCGTGGGGCCCATGGTACTCCCCTCCGGTAGATTTTTGTTCTAGTATTTTTTATATTTTCGAGAAAAATCCTCTGTTGATTTTCATCGCATTCTGAGAACTTTTATTTCTGCACAAAAACAACACCATGGTAGTTCTGCTAAAAATAGCATCAGTCCGGGTTAGTTCTAATCAAATCATACCAAAATCATATAAAACTATTGTAAACATGGCATGAATACTTCATAAATTACAGATACGTTGGAGATGTATCAGCATCCCCAAGCTTAATTCCTGCTGGTCCTCGAGTAGGTAAATGATAAAAGAAATAATTTATGAAGTGTGAATGCTAGCAAGTGCATAAATTTGATCAATGATAGTTCCAATCACTTTTTCTAGCATCATTATATATCATAACATTAGCTCAACTCATAAAACTTCACACGATCAAGTAACAAGCTATTCACATGTTAAAGTATAGATCATAAACTTTCTTGAGAACTAACAAACTGTGCTCTTAGTCATCAAACAATTGCAATTCATCTTATTTTTGGGAAGAGTCTATGTAAGAGCTTTGATTCAGCAAACTCCACATACTCAACTATCATTTAATCTTTCACAATTTCTAATACTCATGTTATATTAATCGCTTCAAAGTTTTAATCGGACACAGAGAAAGATAGGGCTTATAGTTTCACCTCCCAACCATTTACCTCAAGGGTAATGCCATCAATAACAGTTTATGAAAACCCACATCCAATTAGCTATATATATCAGGATCTTTCCAACATACTGATCTTGCGAAAGGATAAAATGTAAAAAGGGAAGGTGAAGATCACCATGACTCTTGTATAAGGTATAAGACAAAAATAAAGATAGGCCCTTCACAGAGGGAAGCAGAGGTTGTCATGTGTTTTTATGGTTGGATGCACGAAATCTTAATGCAAAAGAACGTCACTTTATATTGCCACTTGTGATATGGACCTTTATTATGCAGTCCGTCGCTTTTATTTCTTCCACATCACAAGATCGTATAAAGCTTATTTTCTCCACACTAATAAATCATACATATTTAGAGAGCAATTTTTATTGCTTGCAACAATGACAACTTACTTGAAGGATCATACTCAATCCATAGGTAGATATGGTGGACTCTCATGGAAAAACTGGGTTTAAGGATATTTGGAAGCACAAGTAGTATCTCTACTTGGTTCAAAGAATTTGGCTAGCATGAGAGGGAAAGGCAAGCTCAACATGTTGGATGATCCAAGATAATATAACGTTTCAGATGTAGGAAAACATAACCCATTAAGTTATCTTCCTTGTCCAACATCAAGTTTTTAGCATGTCATATTTTAATGAGTTCTCACAATTGCAAAAGATGTCGAAGATAGTATATTAATATGTGAAATCTCTCTTCCTTCAATATTCTTTCAAGAATTGTTCAAGTGACCAATTTTTCATTTGCTAACTTTCAATAAGTATACTACCTATACTTATTATGTGTGAAGTCATTACTCCCCATGTTATAAGCATATGAAACGTATATAAATTCAGATTTATGATATTCAATTCATTCAACCATTTACCAATAGGATATACAAGAAGCGCGTGAGTAAATGACAAACTACTCCAAAAAGATGCAAGTGAAGAACGCTGAGTAGTCAAATAATTAGCTAGCCATGGGAGGATTCTTTTTCACTCAAGATCTCAGACCCAATGATTTTATTCCAACAGCAAGTAAAATTTAAAATACGCTCCAAGCAAAACACATATCATGTGATGAATAAAAATATAGCTCCGAGCAAGGTATACTGATAGTTTTAAAGACGAAAGAGGGGATGCCTTCCGGGGCATCCCCAAGCTTAGGCGCTTGAGTCTTCCTTGAATATTACCTTGGGTGCCTTGGGCATCCCCAAGAATAGGGTATTTCCACTCCTTATTCTCCTCATATCGATATCTCACCCAAAGCTTGAAAACTTCAATCACACAAAACATAACGGGACTTCGTGAGATAGGTTAGTATGATAAAGAGTAAACAATTCAATTTGGTACTGTCAAAGACAAGGCTGATAATTGTTATCACACAATGCCTACTGTACCATATCATTTCTACAATTTATATTGAGAAATATAAGCCATAGAAACTAGAAAACAAGCAAACTATGCAATGAAAACAGAATCTGTTAGAAACAGAACAGTCTGTAATGATCTGAACACCAACCATACTTCTGCTACTCCAAAAATTCTGAAATAAATTGGTACACGTGAGGAATTTGTATATTTATTTTATGAAAAAAGAATCAACTCAATCGCACTCTTCTGTAAAAAATGGCAGCTAATCCCGTGAGCGCAAAGTTTCTGTTTTTTACAGCAAGATCACATTAACTTTCACCCAAGTCTTCCCAAAGGTCTTACTTGGCACTTTATTGAAACAAAAGCTATAAAAAATGATTACTACAGTAGCTTAATCATGTAAACACACAAAAAAGTAAGGGTAAATATTGGGTTGTCTCCCAACAAGCGCTTTTCTTTAATGCCTTTTAGGTAGGCATGATGATTTCAATGATGCATAAAGGATAAGAATTGAAACATAAAGAGAGCATCATGAAGAGTATGACTAGCACATTTAAATCTAACCCACTTCCTATGCCTAGGGATTTTGTGAGCACATAATTTATAGGAACAAGAATCAACTAGCATAGGAAGGAAAAACAAGTATAACTTCAAAACTTTAAGCATATAGGGAGGAAACTTGATATTATTGCAACTCCTACAAACATGTATTCCTCCCTCATAATAATTTTCAGTAGCATCATAAATGAGTTCAAAAATATAACCATCACATAAAGCATTCTTCTCATGATCTGCGAGCATAGAAATTTTACTACTCTCCACATAAGCAAAATTCTTCTCATTTGGAATAGTGGAATCATTACTAACTAAAGTTGACACTCTTCCAGATCCACTTTAGATTATAGTATTATTCATACCCCAAAATATATAAGTGAAGTTCATGGAGCATTCTACAATTAATATAGACTAACAAATATCCAAGCTCAAAATATATAAGTGAAGCACACGAAGCATTCTATAAAACCATACTCAAAAGATGTAAGTGAAGCACAAAGAGCAATTCTATAAGATCATACTTAAAAGATATAAGTGAAGCACATGAAGCATTCTATAAATCAATGAAGGGCTATATAATACTAGCATGGTTCTTAAAGGAATAGCAAAAAACACAAAGGACACGAATCATGTGAACAAAACAAAGACCGAGGTGTACCGATAATTGTTGAAGAAGAAAGATGGGATGCCTACCAGGGCATCCCCAAGCTTGGATGCTTGAGTATCCTTAAAATATTTACTTGGGGTGCCTTGGGAATCCCCAAGCTTGAGCTCTTGCCTCTCTTTATTCTTCTCATATTGATAGCTCCTCGATCTTTGAACACTTCATCCACACAAAACTTTTAACAAAAACTTTGTGAGATCCGTTAGTGTAAATAAACAAAATCACTACCTTTAGGTACTATTGCCAACTGATGACCCACAAATATAGGGGATCTATCATAGTCCTTTCGATAAGTAAGAGTGTCGAACCCAACGAGGAGCAGAAGGAAATGATAAGCGGTTTCTAGCAAGGTATTCTCTGCAAATACTGAAATAAGTGGTAACAGATAGTTTTGTGGTAGGATAATTTGTAACGAGCAACAAGTAACAAAAGTAAATAAAGTGCAGCAAGGTGGCCCAGTCCTTTTTGTAGCAAAGGATAAGCGCTCCCAAGGATACATGGGAATATCGTCAAGCTAGTTTTCATCACGTTCATATGATTCGCATTCGGTACTTTGATAATCTAATATGTGGGTGGACCGGTGCTTGGGTGCTATCCTTACTTGGACAAGCATCCCACTTATAATTAACCTCTATTTTAAGCATCCTCAACTACAACAAAAGTATTAAGGTAAACCTAACCATAGCATGAAACATATGGATCCAAATCAGCCCCTTACGAAGCAACGCATAAACTAGGGTTTAAGCTTCTGTCGCTCTAGCAACCCATCAGCTACTTATTACTTCCCAACGCCTTCCTCTAGGCCCAAATAATGGTGAAGTGTTATGTAGTTGACGTTCACATAACACCACTAGAGGAGAGACAACATACATCTCATCAAAATATCGAACGAATACCAAATTCACATGACTACTAATAGCAAGACTTCTCCCATGTCCTCAAGAACAAACGTAACTACTCACAAAGCATATCATGTTCATAATCAGAGGGGTATTAATATGCATATAGGATCTGAACACATGATCTTCCACCAATTAAACCAACTAGCATTAACTACAAGGAGTAATTAACACTACTAGCAACCCACAGGTACCAATCCCGGACTTGGAGACAAGAATTGGATACAAGAGATGAACTAGGATTTTGAGAGGAGATGGTGCTGGTGAAGATGTTGATGGAGATTGCCCTCTCCCGATAATAGGAGCGTTGGTGATGACGATGGCAATGATTTCCCCCTCCCAGAGGGAAGTTTCCCCGGCAGAACAGCTCTGCCAGAGCCCTAGATTGGTTCCGCCAAGGTTCCGCCTCGTGGCGGCGGAGTTTCCTCCGAGATGGATTATGATTTTTTCCTCATCGAAAGACTTCATATAGCAGAAGATGGTCATCGGAGGGCCACTAGGGGGCCCATGAGGTAGGGGGCGCGCCAAGGGGGTAGGGCACGCCCCCCACCCTCGTGGGCAGGGTGTGGCCCCCCTGTTGAACTTCTTGCACTTGGTATTTTTTATATATTCTGAAAACATCTTCCGTGAAGTTTCACGACTTTTGGAGCTGTGCAGAATAGGTCTCTAATATTTGCTCCTTTTCCAGCCCAGAATCCCAGCTGCCGACATTCTCCCTCTTTATGTAAACCTTGTAAAATAAGAGAGAATAGGCATAAGTATTGTGACATAATGTGTAATAACAGCCCATAATGCAATAAATATCGATATAAAAGCATGATGCAAAATGGACGTATCACAAACTTTTTCCAATTTTATATTAGAACTATATCTACTGTATTCCAACTTCACCATGGTTCATACCCCCCGATACTACCCATAGATTCATCAAAATAAGCGAACAACTCATAGAAAACCGAATCTGTCAAAAATAGGATAGTCTGTAGTAATCTGGAAGTTTAGCATACTTCTGTAACTCCAAAAAATTCTAAAAAAATATGACAATTTAAAAAATTTGTAAAGAAGTAATGTGCAAAGAGTTTCAGACCCATTTGACTTTCCAGTAAAAAAATGTAAAATCACGCGCTACAGCCAAAGTTTCTGTTTTTGTACTGTACATAGTAAACAAGCAATCTAATCATCCTAAAATCGAAGCTTGGCACATTATTTTTATAATACAATGGATATATACAAGGGGATAATTATTTTCAGAGAAGCTTCCATGAAACTTTTTACATTGTTTCCATGAGCATGAACACAAGTGTACAAGGTCAACCTTCACTTCTCCAATGCATAACCTTCCAATCACTTCTCTTATTGAAAAAACTTTTTAGGCATGAGAGGCAAGTAAATTCTTTTTGTATTTTCATTCTTTAAAAAAATTATGTTTCGCCCACAACTAAACAGAAACAAAAAGGAAAAACAAAATCTACTTAGTGAAGAAAGCAAACAAGCACACACGAGAATATCAACCCGACGCTATTGCTCCTCGGCAATGGCGCCAGAAAAGAGCTTGATAATCCCCAAGTGCAGGGAATCATCATAGAAATTCCCAAAGGTGGAAGTGCTAAGTATGGAGTGTCGAACCAACAAGGAGCTAAAGGTAAGATCAATATTCTCTCAAACCCTATCTGCCACTGATACGACTCTATGTACACCGAACATTTGCTTCCAACTAGAAACGAGAAATAAAACTACGTTGTGGGTATGAAGAGGATAACTTTGCATGGTATCAGAGAGATAAAATATAAAAGTAGGTGCTGTTATCATAAAGTTAGAATATATTACTAAATATTATAAATAGCGAGTGTGGAATAATGATGGATCGGTGTGCGGAAATGTCTTAGGCAATTGTTAACAAGACTGATAGTCATCATAGCAATTTCATATGAGGGAGAGGCCTAAGCTAACATACTTTCTCTTCTTGGATCATATGCACTTATGATTGGAACTCTAGCAAGCATCCGCAACTACTAAAGATCATTAAGGTAAAACCCAGCCATAGCATTAAAGGATCAAGTCCCCTTTATCCCATATGCAACAACCCCCTTACTCGGGTTTATGCTTCTGTCACTCAAGCAACCCACTATAAGCGAATCATGAACGTATTGCAACACCCTACAGCAGGAATTCCTCACGCTTGCGCGACATGGAGGGCACAATAATACAACACCAAAATAAAACATACAACTCATACCAATCTAGATCATCAATCAATCCAAAGACAAAGGATATATACTCAAAACATCATAGGATGGCAACACATCATTGGATCAGAATATGTGGCATAAAGCACCATGTTCAAGTAGGGATTACAGCGGGGTGCGGGAGAGTGGACCGCATAAAAGAGATGAGGATGGTGATGTTGATGAAGACGATCACCGCGGCGATGATTCCCCTCCCGATGGCACTCCGGCGCCAGCGAGAGAGAGGAGGGGAGGTTCTCCCTCTTGTGCTTCCTCCTCCATGGCCTCCCCCTGGATGGGGAGAGGTTCTTCCTCTGGTCCTTGGCCTTCATGGTGATGATGGCCCCTCCTGGATCCTCCTCCATGTACTCCCGTGATGATGGCCCCCCTCCGGCAGGGTGCTAGAGAGGGCCTAGATTGATTTCTCGTGGCTACAGAGGCTTGTGGCAGCGGAACTTCTGATCTAGGTTATTTTCTGGAGGTTTGGGCATTTATAGGAGAGGTTGGCGTCGAGAACAAGTCAGGGGGCCCCACGGGAAGTCCACGAGGCACAGGGGCGCGCCCCCACCCTCCGGTAGATTTTTGTTCCAGTATTTTTTATATTTTCAAGAAAAATTCTCTGTTGATTTTCATCGCATTGTGAGAACTTCTATTTCTGCACAAAAACAACAGCACGGGAGTTCTGCTGAAAACGGCGTCAGTCTGGGTTAGTTCTAAACAAATCATACCAAAATCATATAAAACTATTGTAAACATGGCATGAATACTACATAAATTATAGGTATATTGGAGACGTATCAGGTGGTTTCGTACCCTACAAACCATTCCGTCTTATGTTCTCCGCTAGATAGGAACTTTGGTGTGATTCTTTGTTGCATGTTGAGGGATGGTTATATGATCCAATTATATTAGCATTGTTGAGAGATTTCACTAGCGAAAGTATGGACCCTAGGCCTCATTTTCAAGCATTCCAATGCCGTTTTGTGCCCATTTACTATTTGCTACCTTGCTGTTTTTATTTATTCAGATTATAAAAATATATTTCTACCATCAATACTACACTTTTACCACCATCTCTTCGCCGAACTAGTGCACCTATACAATTTTCCATTGTATTGGGTGTGTTGGGGACACACGAGATTTCTTGTATTTCGTTGCAGGGTTGTTTGAGAGAGACCATCTTCATCCTACACCTCCCACAGATTGATAAACCATAGGTCATCCACTTGAGGGAAAACTGCTACTGTCCTACAAAACTCTGTGCTTGCAGGCCCAACACGAGTCTACAAAAATAATGTTGTGTAGTAGACATCAATGCAGCATAGCGACGGTAGGTATTTCCCTCAGTGATGAGACCAAGGTTATCGAACCAGTAGGAGAACCAAGCAACACTATGTAAACAACACCTGCACACAAATAACAAATACTCCTAATCCGACGTGTTAAAGGGGTTGTCAATCCCTTTCGGGCAATGACGCCAAAAATTGGCAAACGGACGTGATAAAAATATGATAGATGGGATAAATAGATCTCGAATAAATTAAATTGCAGCAATGTATTTTTGTATTTTTTGTTTAATAGATCTAAAAATAAAAGTAAAGGAAAATGGATCGCAAAGGCAAATAAATTAAAGAAGAGACACGGGGCCATAGTTTTAACTAGTGGCTTCTCTCGAGAAAAATAGCAAACGGTGGGTAAACGAATTACTATTGGGCAATTGATAGAACTTCAAATAATCATGACGATATCCAGGCAATGATCATTATATAGGCATCACATCCAAGATTAGTAGACCGACTCCTACCTGCATCTACTGCTATTACTCCACACATCGACCGCTATCCAGCATGCATCTAGTGTATTAAGTTCATGGAGAAATGGAGTAATGCAATAAGAATGATGACATGATGTAGACAAGATCTATTTATATAGAAATAGACCCCATCTTGTTATCCTTAATGGCAATGATACATATGTGTCGGTTCCCCTTCTGTCACTGGGATCAAGCACTGTAAGATCGAACCCATCATAAAACACCCCTTCCCATTGAGAGATAAATAGATCAAGTTGGCCAAACAAAACCAAAATATCGGAGAAGAAATACAAGGCTATAATCAATCATGCATATAAGAGATCAAAGAAGACTCAACAAAATTTCATGGATAAAAAGAGATAGATCTGATCATAAACTCAAAGTTCATCGAATCCCAACGAACACATCGCTATAGAATTACATCATATGGATCTCCAAGAGACCATTGTATTTAGAATCAAACGAGAGAGAGGAAGCCATCTAGTTACTAACTACGGACCTGAACGTCTACAAAGAACTACTCACGCATCATCGGAGAGGCACCAATGGACATGATGAACCCCTCTGTGATGGTGTCTAGATTGGATCTTGTGTTTTTGGAACTTGCGGCGGCTGGAATTGATTTTCGTCGACTCCCCTGGGTTTCTAGAATATTGGGGTATTTATAGAGTAAAGGGGCGGTCTGTGGGGCACGCGAGGTGGGCACAACCCACCAGGGCGCACCTAGGCCAGGCGTGCCCTGGTGGGTTATGCTCCCCTCGGAGCACCTCCCAAGCACTTCTCCGGCTCTTTGGATGTCTTCTGGTCCAAAAAAATCCACAAAAAGTTTCATTGCGTTTGGACTCCGTTTGGTATTGATTTCCTGCGATGTAAAAAACATGGAAAGATCAACAACTGGCACTTGGCACTATGTCAATAGGTTAGTACCTAAAAATGATATAAAATGGCTATAAGATGATAATAAAACATCCAAGAATGGTAATATAACAACATGGGACAATCAAAAATTATAGATACGTTGGAGACGTATCAGCATCCCCAAGCTTAATTCATGCTCATCCTCGAGTAGGTAAATGATAAAAACAGAATTTTTGATGTGGAATGCTGCCTAACATGGCATCACATATTGTTTTCTTAATAGCATGGACATTTGGAATTTTATATGATTGAAAGCAATGGTCTAGTTTTGACATGAGACTTAAATACTCAAGCATATCAACAAGCAACCGTGTATTTCAAAATATCAATGCTAGAATAAGTTATCCCTAGCCCATCATGCTGAATCATTGATCCATTCATGAAACGCACTCGCATATTAGCTACACCCAATGCTCAAATATGATCATAGTGCCCCCTAGTTGGTGGGTCTTGATAAGAGAAGATGGAGACTAAAATTAAAAAAAGCATAAAGTAAAAGAAAGGCCCTTCGCAGAGGGAAGTAGGGATTTCTAGAGGTGCCAGAGCTCAAAGCGAAAAACTTAGAGATAACAACATTTTGGGAGGCATGCTTTTCCTGTCAACGAGAATGATCAAGAAGTTCCCAATACTTTTCATGCTAGATATATCATAGGCAGTTCCCAAATAGAAATTAAAGTTTATTCCTTTTTCCACCATACTTTCACTTTCCATGGCTAGCCGTATCTACGGGTGCCTTCTATACCAACACGTTCCAAGGAATTTATTATTTGACAACATAAAGTAATTCATTTTTCATTTCGGGACTGGGCATCCCTAATACCTTTGCCTTACTCTGGTGCAATGACAAGTGAATAAACACTCATCGTGAGAATAATATATCTAGCATGGAAATATATTAGCCACCCCCTACCGATTCATGAGTAGTACGAGCACACAAAAGAGAAGTTTATTTTGAAAATTAGAGATGGCACATGCAAATTTGCTTAGAACGGCAAAAGAATACCGCATATAGGTAGGTATGGTGGACTCATGTGGCAAAACTGGTTTAAAGGACTTTGGTTGCACAAGTAGTCATCATACTTAGTGCAAAATCAAGGCTAGAAAAAGATTGATAAGCGACCAACCAAGAAACGAAAAATCTCATAAGTGAGCATTAAGCATAATTAACACCAAATAATGCACCACAAGTAGGATGTAATTTCATTGCACAACTATTGATTTTCGTGCTTGCATAGGGAATCACAAACCTTAACTCCAATATTCTCACTAAAGCATAATTACTCATCAACATGACTCACATATCACATCATCATATCTCAAAACTATTACAAGGAATCAAGTTTATTTTGTCCAATGATCTTCATGAAAGTTTTTATTATATCCTTCTTGGATATCTATCACTTTGGGGCTAATTTTCATGTGTTGCTTTAGATAAGCTCAAACAAATATAAGTGAAGATCATGAGCATAAAATTTCTTTCTCTCAAAATAATCTAAGTGAAGCAAGAGAGAATTTGTTAAAAAAATTACTAACTCTCAATTAAATCTAAGCGAAGAAAGAGAGCATTTCTTCATAAATACTAAAGCGCACCATGCTCAAAAAGATATAAGTGAAGCACTAGAGCAATTCCATTGCTCATAAAAATTTAAGTGAAGCATAGAGAGCAATTCTAACCAGTCATGGCATAATTTTGTCTCTCTCAAATAGGTGTATCCAGCAAGGATTCAACACTTAAAACACAAAGCAAACCAAGCAAAGACTCATATCATAAAAGATGCTCCAAGCAAAACTCATAGTATGTGACAAATAAAAATATAGTTTTGAGTAAAATACCGATGGTCGTTAGAAGAAAGAGGGGATGCCACTCGGGGCATCTCAAGCTTAGATGCTTGCTTCTCTTTGGATAATAGCTTGGGATGCCATGGGTATACCAAAGTTTAGGATCTTCTTACTCCTTATTCCTTCATCCATCGTAACATCACCCAAAACTTGAAAACTTCAATCACACAAAACTCAACAAAACCTTCGTGAAATCTGTTAGTGTAAGAAAACAAATCACTAGTATAAGTACCGTTGCAACTCATTCATATTTTATTCTTAAATTATATCTACTGTATTCCAACTTTTTATTGGAAAAACTCTTCAAAGAAAACCATAAACCCATCAAAACAAGCACACAACGCAAAGAAAACAGAATCTGTAAAAAAACAGAATAGTCTGTAGCAATTTGGAGATTACGAATACTTGTGTAACTCCAAAAATTCTTAAAAATTAGAAGACCTGAGAAATTTTATATTACTCTACTGTAAAAATAATTGGTATTTTATCACGCTTCTGTTAAAAATGAAAATTATATGTGTGAGCGCGAAAGTTTCCATTTTTCAGCAAGATCAAGTCAACTATCACCCAAGAAGATCCTAAAGGCTTTACTTGGCACAAAAAATAATTAAAACACAAAAACACAATCATAACAATAGCATAATTGTGCTAACACTCAAGAACAGAAAGCAAAAGACTAACATAAATTGTATTCATTGGGTTGTCTCCCAACAAGCGCTATTGTTTCGCGCCCCTAGCTAGGGATAAAGCAAGGATCTAACTTTTGTCATCCGTAGTTTGGAAACTTTTGTAAGGGCTTTCTCAAGCACGGGAGGCTCTATGCGCTTCCCTACATTCTCAGGAAAAGAAACCATCTTTAGATCTAAAATATCCAATCACTTATTACAGAGAGCAATCAAGGTATTCATGTGATTGATACTACCATTAAGATGTTTGAGGGGTTCATTATATTTTTGCAATTAAACCATATGTTTGTGCAAATCACCAAGTTTGTCCAACATTTGAACTCCCTCTGGGGTGAAAGAAAACCCCTTCTTTGGAGGTGGAACCCCCAAAATTCCTTCTAAGATTTCATAGGCAGCATTAACATCAAGCTCAATAAAATTCTCTTTAGCGGCAAAATCTAAGAGTTGTCTATGATGCAAAGCAATCCTATGTAAAAATTACGAAGTAAGATCTTTGTGTCTCCCTTTAAATTGCAAACACGATAGGATTCCATAAGCCTATACCAAGCATCTTTCAGTTTTTCTCCTTGTCGTTGCTTGAAGTATAAAACTTCAAAGTCTGGTGACAAAGGAGGAGTAGACACACTTGCAATTATGACTAAAAAGCAAGAACACGGATAGATCCGGCAAAAGAATGGTGAACGAAAAGGAGGGCGAATAAAACGGCAATTTTTTGTGAAGTGGGGGAGAGGAAAACGAGAGGCAAATGGAAAATAATGTAAATTGCGAGGAGATGAGATTTGTGATTAGGAACCTGGTAGATGTTGATGATGTCTCCGCGGCAATGGCGCCAGAAATTCCTTTTGATGTCTGCTAGAACTACGTCGGTATTTCCCCATAGAGGAAGGGATGATGCAGCACAACGGCGGTAGGTATTTCCCTTAGTGATGAGATTAAGGTTATCAAACCAGTAGGAGAACCAAGAAACACTATGTAAACAACACCTGCACACAAATAACAAATACTCGCAACCCGGCGTGTTAATGGGGTTGTCAATCCCTTTTGGGTAACGACGCCAGAAATTGGCAAACAGACGTGATAAAAATATGATAGATGGGATAAATAGATCTCGAATAAAATAAATTGCCATGAGGTATTTTTGTATTTTTGGTTTAATAGATCTGAAAATAAAAGCAAAGGAAAATAGATCGCAAAGGCAAGTATATTAAAGAAGAGACCCGGGGGCCGTAGTTTTCACTAGTGGCTTCTCTCGAGAAAAATAGAAAATGGTGGGTGAACGAATTACTATTGGGAAATTGGTAGAACTTCAAATAATCATGACGATATCCAGACAATGATCATTATATAGGCATCATGTCCAAGATTAGTAGACCGACTCCTGCCTGCATCTACTACTATTACTCCACACATCGACCACTATCCAGCATGCATCAAGTGTATTAAGGTGATGGAGAAATGGAGTAATGCAATAAGAACGATGACAGGATGTAGAAAAGATCTATTTATGTAGAAATAGACCCCATCTTGTTATCCTTAATGGCAACTATACAAACATGTCGGTTCCCCTTCTATCACTGGGATCAAGCACCGTAAGATCGAACCCATCACAAAGCACCCCTTCCCATTGCAAGATAAATAGATCAAGTTGGCCAAACAAAACCCAAATGTCGGAGAAGAAATACAAGGCTATAATCAATCATGCATATAAGAGGTCAAAGAAGACTCAAATAACTTTCATGGATAAAAAGAGATAGATCTGATCATAAACTCAAAGTTCATCGAATCCCAACAAACACACCGCAAAAGAAGTACATCATATGGATCTCCAAGAGACCATTGTATTGAGAATCAAACGAGAGAGAGAGAGAGGAATCCACCTAGCTACTAACTACGGACCCGAAGGTCTACAAATAACTACTCACGCATCATCGGAGAGGCACCAATGGACATGATGAACCCCTCCGTGATGGTGTCTAGATTGGATCTGGTGTTTCTGGAACTTGCGGTGACTGGAATTGATTTTCGTCGACTCCCCTAGGATTTCTGGAATATTGGGGTATTTATAGAGTAAAGAGGCAGTCCGGGGGCACTCGAGGTGCGCACAACCAACCAGGGCACCCCTGGGCTTCCAGGAGCGCCCTAGTGGGTTGTGGTCCCCTCGGAGCATGCCCCAGGCGCTTCTCTGGCCCAATGGATGTCTTCTGGTCCAAAAAAAAGTCCACAAAAAGTTTCGCTGCGTTTGCACTCCGTTTGGTATTGATTTCCCACGATGTAAAAAACATGCAAAAAACATCAACTAGAAATTGGCACTATGTCAATAGGTTAGTACCAAAAAATGATATAAATTGGCTATAAAATTATTATAGAACATCCAAGAATGATAATATAACAGCATCGAACAATAAAAAATTATAGATATGTTGGAGATGTATTAGTTTCCGATCTATCATATTAGTTTCCCATCTACTATTTTTGCAATCTTTTACTTTCCAATCTATCAACCAAAAATACCAAAAATATTCACTTTACCATTTATCTATCTCTATCAGATCTCACCTTTGCAAATGACCGTGAAGGGATTAACAACCCATTTATCGCGTTGGGTGCAAGTTGTTTGTTTCTTTGCTTGTGCAGGTATTCGGTGATTTGTGCATGGTCTCCTACTGGATTGATACCTTGGTTCTCAACCTGTGGGAAATACTTATCTCTAATTTGCTGCATCACCCTTTCCTCCTCAAGGGAAAACCAACGCAAGCTCAAGAAGTAGCACCCCCTCCCCCCATTGAACCCTAGCTCGCCGTCGGTGCCAGCGTTGTCCCCATCCCCTACCGGTTTGCTCATTCCTCCTAGCTTAGTTAATAAGGTTCAGGTTACCTAGCATTTCCCATACCGTCTCCCCACTCCCTTAAGTTTTGAGATGAGGCCTGCGGTGTCCCTCCCCGCCAGATCCACATCCCCTGCTCTAGAAAGTCGCAGCCTAAGCTTGACCACGTATCCCGGGGAGCCCGATGAGCGTTCGACCAAGAAGAGGTTTATCATGGCCTCTCCAGCGGATGTTGGCAAGGTGGTCGCCGTTCTCCCTGACCCATCGATCCCGGAGCAACACGTCTTCATGTCAACGATCTAGTGTATTACTGTATGTTGGCAAAGCTGGCTACGACATCAAGCTCGTCAACAGCGACAGAAAAAGACATGACATGCATGTATCGTTGCTATTAAGGGTAACAAGATGGGTTTTATTCATCCATGAGTTTATCTTGTCTACATCATGTCATGTTCCGTAATGCATTACCCCATTTTTTCATGAACTTAATACACTAGATGCATGCTGGATAGCGGTCGATGTATGGAGTAATAGTAGTAGATGCAGAATCATTTCGGTCTACTAATCTTGGACATGATGCCTATATACATGACGTCATAACTATTTGCTTTTCTATCAATTGCGCAACAGTAATTTGTTTACCCACTATATGCTATTTTCTCAAGAGAAGCCTCTAGTGAAAACTATGGCCCCCGGGTCTATTTCCTATCATATATTAAAACCAAAAATACCTTGGTGCAATTTTATTTTATTTATTTTATTTTGTGTTTTAGTTAGATCTATTTATCAGATCTCATACAATTTAACCTATCTCAATACTGTCGTGGGATTGACAACCCCTTTACGCGTTGGGTTGCAAGTATTTGTTGTTTGTGTGCAGGTGTTTTTTGCTTCTTGTGTCGGTGGGAAACGACACCTATGGGGTCACTGGGATCCCTTCTACGGTTGGCGGGTGTGGGGTTGTGCAAAGAGCGGGTCTGGTGGTCAGCACACAGATCGTTTACCCAGGTTCGGCCCGCGGAGACGCGTAAAACCCTAGTCCTGTTTTGATGTATATTTAGGTGTTCTTGTGTTCTTGAACTAGTTGCGATGGCTCTCTAGTCCAAAAGATCCGAATCCCTCTCCAGTATGCCTCGGGCCTCCTTTTATAGACAAAAGGGGGTGGCCATAGTGGCACACAGGAGGTGGAAAGGTGTACAGGGGCTGAGTCTATCCCCTGGCATCGTCGGACCAACGCATTTAATGCGCTGCCGACGTGCCCCTCTTGCTTTATTGGGGACAGCAAGAAGCTCATCCCAGCTGTCGTCGCCTTGCCTAGATCCCACGCGCATCCAAGCTGATGAGGCGTTGTAGCGCCACATTGGCTGGCTGCTGGGCTGGCGCGGTGGTGGAGCCTTCACGAAGATCTGCATGCCACCATGCAGGTGCTTGCTAAGTTGGTGTAGAGGACGCGCACCACCACGCAGATGCCTGCCCAGCTGGTCGAGCTGGCAGCTGTATGGGAGCGTCGGTGGAGTCTTTGGCAGACGCGGGCCTGGCTGCGGCCTCGGAGGCGTCCTCGGCAAGGATCTTGCCGAGGGCTCGGCTAGGGTCTCGCTACGACACACGGTCGTCCCCGGCAAGGATCTTGCCGGGGGTCTCGTGGATTTCCTTGGCAAGGGTCTCGCCAAGGATCGTTGTCTTACGGTTCCCATCTGTTCTTACGTATCTATGATCTCTACAAAGATCTGCATGCCACCATGGAGGTGTCTCCCGAGACTTGGTTCCAATATGGTTGATGGTGTTGGAACCCCTTGGGGCAAGGGTGGCACGCTCTGCTGGCGCCAGGCAAGTTACCCAGGCAAGGATCTTGCCGAGGCTGCAGAAGCCACCCCGGCAAGGGTCTTGCCGGGGGGAGTCCACCTCACCCTCTTGCTCTCTTTGTGCCTCTGGTCTTGGCGTTGCTTTGGTCGTCTTGTGCTTTGGCTTCCCTCCTCTGCCATGCTTAGTGTGGCCGTGGGCGCGGCTCTGACTTCCCGTGCACAAGTAAAGGGGTGCAAAAGGAGAGCCCCTACTTTTGTACACCGACAGGAGCCCCCGGGCCTGGGACACATAAGCGCGACACGTTGTTGGGCTAGGCCCAGAAAGCGCGGGCAGGTGGCGCGGATTTTTACTGTAGTAACTCTCCGTCCAATGCGCTTCCCCACGACCCATGTTGAACGCGCGACGTGGGGGGTCATGTGTGACGTGGGGATCATGCGTGGGGCGGTTTCCGCACGCATGTGTCACGTCATGGTAAAGAGGCAGCTCGCGCCTTCCCCATAAGAAGAGGAAAACGCAGAGGCACGGCTCATTTACTGAGTGGGCTCGGGTCGTGGTCTTCAAGGCGCCCGCGCCCCATGACCGCGGGGCGGAGAACGGCCGTCTCATCCGTCCCCTCGATTTCTGTTTGCCCGCCACGTGTCCCCCGTACTCTGAAGATGGTAGGCGGTGGGTGCGGGCCTTGAATGACAAGGCGGGGAAACGGGCCGCTGCTGATTGGGCCAGCGGGTCGGCCTCGATTCTCTGCTCCCTTGATGGTCGGATTGGCTGAGTGGGGTGGCCGAGTCCCGACCCTGCCCCTTTATAAGAAGGGGGAGGGGGATGGCAACCCACAATATTTTTTTCATCTCCTTCCACCTCGGCCCCGCTCTTTCATCTGCCATGGCGAGAGGGGGCATCGGTCCTTCGACGGTGGCGGTGAGGGTCTCTTCTCAATAGCGCGTCCCTTCTTCCCAAGAGCCCGCGGCGGTGGAGCCGGCCACGAGAGGAACGGGGAGGGGCGAGGGCGAGGCCTATGTGGCTCTCGAGGAAGAGGGGGATGGGGCGGCGCATCGGCCTTGCCTCCGCTGGTGAAGCCTCCTCCAATGGAGGGCCACGTCGGGGACCAGCCCCGTGAGTTCTTCATCGGGCTGCATCGGCCACCGCGCCGTCGCCTTCGTCTCCCTGCGCCATTTTCTTGGGAGATGGAGCTCGACCCGCCCCAGACCCTGAGGTTGCATATGAGGGGTTGTGGGAACGGCGGCACGTGGATCAATGTAGACTTTCCCGCCGCTCAGGTTATGTATCTTCGCCGCGGGTGGAAGACCTTCGCTTCGTATCCATAGCCTGACGGCGGGGCTCGTTCTCTATTTCAAATTAATGAAGAACGGCCTGCTCTCCATGAAGGTCTTCGGAGACTCTAGAACTCACCTGAAGTGCTGCGTGGAGAGCTCCTCCGACGATGATGACTCCTCTCAAGCGGGAGTGATGAGGAGGACAGCGACAATGACGATGAGAGCGTCGAGCGAGGGAACGTCGACCCCGTCTCCGACTAACCGCGTCGCCCCTCCCTCTGCCGTGCGCTCTACCGAGGGCCTTCCTCGTCAAGCTCTCCATCAGTGCGTTCCCCATCTCCTACCTTTTTCCTTCACCTGCCGCACCTAGGAGGAAAAGGGCAAGAACGGGGATCACGGGGCACTTATCTTTTCTAGTTGGTAAGCCTGCGGGCATTCGTTAGATTTCAAAATTTATAATCCCCTTGCTCGTGTACCCATTCCGTATGAATTGTACTTGTTTGCAACAGATGAATGAAAGGAAGTGTGTTTGTCGGGTTTCATTTGTGCGTGGGCGAGGGCCACACCGAGGAAAGTGCCCTCGTTATCTTAAGATAAACATGGTATCCCAGCAACAGGCCTTGCCGTCCTCCTGCTCTATGGTCAGACTACGCTCACGCTCTTGGCGGAGGTAGGGGCCGAGTAGGATTAGCCCTTTCGCTTGCCCTCTTCCCATCGCACTACAACCAAGTTCCGGTCCAAAGTAGAGTCTTTGGACACGGGACAGAGGGGGCAAGATGGTACGAGAGCGAGCGAAGCCTTATACGTTCAAGGTTCATACGGGCGCATGGAGTGGGGGGGAGAAAAACTTATCTGACGTCGCAGCCCCCGGAAACCTTGGCCTGCCACGGTTAGATTCTTGTGTCTGCATCCCCCGGCGACCTTGGTTTGCCGGGGCCGGAGCGTCGGCCCATTCTTTTTCCTCCCAATAGCTCAGCAGAAATGTCCATGTACCCTATGAACCAAAGAAGATGGAAAGGAATAGAGTGACGCACACTCGACCTCTATTCTAGGGGTTAGCCGCTGCTAAGCACTATCAACCCTAACCGAGGGAGAGACTTAACCTAGCATGCATGCTAAAACTTAGGGCGCCAGTGCTTCATTTATTTATGCTCAGGGTCTGCGCCTGGCTTTGTACAAAGGGTTACATGCCTTGCGGGCAGGGCTTGTACAAAAGGTGGTTTGCCGGGGGCCCCAGCAACCGCGCCTTATGGGTAAAACTTGCGAAGATGTTCGATGTTCCAGGAGTTGCTCACTGGAACACCATCTTCGGTCTCCAGGCGGACTGCGTCAGGCCTGGTGACTCGTATTACCCGATAAGGGCCTTCCAACTTCGGTGTCAACTTGTTGGAATTCTTGGCCGACTGAACGTGCCGAAGAACAAGGTCGCCTTCCTCAAAGCTTCGGGCATGAACCTTGCGGCCATGGTAGCGGCGCAAGGCTTGCTGATAGCGCGCTGCTCGTACAGCCGCCCGAAGACGATCTTCCTCAAGGAGCATTGCGTCATCTTGCCGCAACTGCTCTTGCTCAAGCTCATCATAAGTGAGCACTCGAGGTGACCCATTTGTGAGTTCCATGGGGAGAACTGCTTCTGCCCCGTAAATGAGGGAGAAGGGTGTCTGACCGGTGGCTTGATTTGGCGTCGTTCTGATTTACCAAAGAACCGCCGGCAATTCATCAATCCAGCGTCATCCGCACCTGCGTAGCCTGTCAAAATTCCCTGTCCGGAGGCCTCGCGACACTTAAGCATTTTCCCTCTCAGCCTGCCCGTTGCTCCGTGGATGTGCAACAGAAGCAAAACAGACCTTGCTGCTGAGGTCTTGGATGTACTGCATGAAGGCATGGCTTGTGAACTGGGTGCCGTTGTCGGTGGTGATTCTGTTTGGCACTCCGAAACGACAGACTAGCCCCTTGAAGAATTTGACGGTTGATTGTGTTGTCACCTTTCTCACTGTCTCCACCTCCGGCCACTTCATGAACTTGTCGATTGCGACGTACAAGTACTCAAAGCCCCCGACAGCACGGGGAAAGGGGCCCAGTATGTAGAGCCCCCAGACCGAGAATGGCCAGGAGAGAGGGATTGTTTGGAGCGCTTAAGCTGGTTGATGAAGCTTCTTCAGATGGAGCTCACATGCTTCACACTTGGTTACTAGTGTCGTTGCATCCTGGAGGGCAGTGGGCCATAAGAAACCTTGCCGGAATGCATTGTCGGCAAGGGTCCTTGACCCTATGTGGGAGCCACATATGCCTCCGTGTATCTCAGTCAACAACTCATGTCCTTCCTCCCAGGGAATGCACTTCAATTTCACATTGTTTGGCCTTTTTCTGTACAAGACGTTGTCGACGAACTAATACATGGCAGACTGATGGGCTACTTTCTTTGCTTCTTCCTGCTCCTCACGGAATTCCCCTGTTTGGAGGAATCGAACGGTATGTTGTGCCCATGTTAGAGCCTGAGGCTCGACAGCAAGGACTAAGGGCACTTCCTCTGCCATGGGAGCAGCTGTCTCTACATCTAGGACTTGATGCCCCGCCGGGGTCGGTTGCCCCATGGCTGGCTCAGTGTCCACAGCAACATCCTTGCCGGCGGCTCCTGGGAGCTCGGCGGGAAAGTACTTGCCGGGGCCTGATTTCCTTCGCTTGTTCTGTTGTTTTGATGGTTCAACGGATAGTTGAGCCAGCCGAAGAACAAAAGTACCTGGTTCCACAAGTAGTTTGAAGGCGGCGTGCTTCGACAGGTAGTCGGCGATGTCGTTCTCCACTCGGGGGACGTGCTCCACATGTATACCGTCAAAGCACTCCCCCAACTTCCTCACCTCATCCACGTAGGCCTCCATCAACGGGCTTTCATAATCTTTGTTGACTTGCCTGATAACAAGCTGCGAATCACCCCTAACGACGAGCTTCTTGATCCCGAGGTCTGTCGCGATCCTGAGATCGGCAAGCAACCCCTCGTAGTCAGCTATGTTGTTTGTGGACATCTCCCTGGGAAAGTGCATCTGGATTACGTACTTGAGGTGCTCTCCGGTGTGTGCGACGAGCAGCACACCAGCACCGGTGCCTTGCAGCGAGAAAGCCCCATCAAAGTACATAATCCAGTTGCGACTCGCCTCCTTGCCAGGGAGGGTGGTCTCCTGGATCTCTTCGTCTGGCATTGAGGTCCACTCGGCAATGAACTCTGCCAAGACTCTGCTCTGGATTGTCGATGTACTTTCAAACTTCAAACCAAAGCTCGACAGCTCCACGGCCCACACCACAATCCTCCCGGTTGCGACTGGGTTATGCAATATCCGTTGCAATAGGAGGCAGGTGACGACAGTGATCTCGTGTTCTTGGAAGTAATGATGCGGCTTCCTCGAGGCCATAAGGAGGCCGAAGAGCAATTTCTGCACACCAGAGTACCTTGACCTAGCCCCCTGCAAGAGGGAGTTGGCAAAGTAAACTGGGTGCTGCATCATTTTCTTCTTCTACAGCACTTCGTCTGGTTGCGCAGGCCCTGCCCCGCCAGCGTCGGACCCTGCCAGGGGCCTTGCCTCTTCATCGACCTCCCTCTACGCCACTAGTGTGGCACTGACCACTTGGTTCGTTGCCACCAGGTATAGCAGCAACGGTTCTTGTGGTTTGGGCGCAACTAGTATCGGTGTAGAGGAGAGGTATTTCTTCAAATCCTGCAGTGCTGCTTCGGCCTCTGGGGTCCATTCCATTGGGCCCGCCTTTTCAAGATTTTGAAAAAGGGAAGGGTATGCTCAGCAGACCTGGAGATGAATCTCCTCATGGTGGCAACGCAACCAGTGAGCCGACGCACGTCCTTGATCCGCTTGGGTGTGCTAATATGCTCAATAGCCTTGATCTTGTCTGGATTCGCCTCGATCCCATGTTGTGACACAAAGAACCCGAGAAGTTTGCCGGATGGAACACTGAAGACACACTTCTCAGGGTTCAACTTGAGGTTGATCTTGCGCAGATTCACAAACGTCTCTTCCAAATCTTGTACAAGTGTCGCCCTGCCTTTGGTTTTGACCACTGTGTCATCCATATAAGCTTCCATATTTCTATGTATATGGGGCTCAAAACCAATTTGGACTGCCCTTGCAAATGTCGAGCCAGCACTCTTCAACCCGAAAGGCATCCGTAAAAAGCAATACGTGCCACATGGGGTGATGAACGCTGTCTTCTCTTCGTCTTCTCTCGCCATGAAGATTTGGTGGTACCCCGAGTAGGCGTCAAGGAATGATAACAGATCACACCTGGCCATGGAGTCAACAATTTGGTCAATGCACGGCAACCGGAAAGGGTCCTTGGGATAAGCCTTATTGATATCTGTGTAGTCAATACACAAACTCCACTTCCATGCCTTGCGCACCACCACTAGATTGGCCAACCACGTCGGATGGAGTACTCCTCTCACCAAGCCTGCTGCTTCCAACTTCCTGATCTCCTCCGTAATGAACCCCTGTCATTCCAAAGCTTGCTTCCTGACCTTCTGCTTGACGGGTCGCGCATGAGGACAGATAGCAAGATGGTGCTCAATCACCTACCCAGGAACGCCGGGGATGTCAGATGCTTGCCATGCAAAGACGTCGACATTCACCCATAGGAAGGTGATGAGCGCTCTTTCCTATTTGCTTTCTAGGGTGGAGCTTATGGTGAAAGCCCCTCCCGTGCCACCCTCCTCGACGGACACCCTCTTGGTCTCTGGTGGCGCAGCTCTAGATTTCTTGCTCTTGCCGGTGGAGCTCTCTGGCACGTCCTCGACAGGAGCACAACACTCCGAAGAGGTGCACTTGCCGGAGTGGGCGCGAGAGATCTTGCCGGTCTTCTTCCCTGCCAGGGCTCCAGCGGCAGGAGCGAGTGTCTTGGTGGCAGTCGCTACAACTGCTTCCCGGTAGAGTTGGTCGGCGCAGATGAGTGCAGCCTTCTTGTCGGAGGGGACGGTGATGATGGTCATTGGCCCGGCATATTCAGCGTGTTGTAGGTGTAATGCGCCGCCGCCATGAACTTGGCTAGTGCCGGGCGGCTGAGAATCCCGTTGCAGGGCAAGGGGATCTCGGCTACATCGAAAACAATCCTCTCTGTCCTGTAGTTTAACTCGCCTCCAAACATCACGGGCAGCGTGACCTTACCCTTCGGTTGACTCCTCCCCGGGTTGACCCCTTGAAATGTGCCCGTCTCTTCAAGGTCTCCGTCAGGAATCTGCAGCCTTTTGATCACGACGGGCAAGAACAACTTCAGACCAGCCCCGCTGTCAACTAGCATCTTCGTCACCTTGAGGTTGCGTATTGTTGGGGAGACCAACAACGGCAAACACCCAACCGCAGTTGTGCGATCAGGATGGTCTTCGGCGTCGAAAATGATAGGCGTGTTGGACCATTTTAGTGGCCTCTGAGCATCGAGTGATGGTTCCGTTGCTGTGATCTCACGCGCCCACTGCTTGAGCTGGCGGTGAGAAGTGTGCAGCGAGGCACCACCGTCGATGCACATGACCTCCGTAGCCTTCTGGAACTCGTGCTCACCGGAGTTGTCATCTTTGTCATGATCATCATCTCCTTGCTTCTTTTCACAGCCTCGAGCGGGCCTCTCTTGCAGATTATCCTTTCCGCGGCGGCCTCCTTGGCCGCCATGCTTCTTGCCAGACCCCTCGGCACCATCCTGGCCCTTCTCCTTGTCCCACCTCTCATACTCAGCTTTTTGCTTCTCAGCAAGCAGCTCGACTTGCCGACAGTTCTGGAGGTCATGGCCCTTGGTGCGGTGGATCTTGCAATATTGCTTGTCGGAACCTCCTGGCTTGTCGGCAGCCGCCAAGGCCAGGCAAGCGGTGCACCCGGCAATTTCTTTGCTGGGGTCGTCTGCCTTGGCCTTCTTGGTAGTGCCGGTGTCCTCGGATCCCTCAACGGCAAGTACGGTCTTGCCCTTGCGCTTCCTGTTGCGGCGCAGGCCCTTCTTCGTCGGGGTGGCTATGTCTTCGTCAGTGGAGTTGGTTTCCGTGCTGGCGTCCTCGTCGGGGTACTTCCTCCCCTCTTTAGCCCGAGCGCACCTATCGGCCAGAACATAAAGTTCGGCCACATCTTTGACCTTGTTCATCGCCAGCTCTTCACGCATCTTACGGTTGTGCACATTCTGATGGAATGCGCTGATCACGACGGCGGGATGAACATCTAGGATGTTGTATTGCACCCGGATGAACCTCTGTATGTACTTGCGTAGGGTTTCGCCTTCCTTCTGGGGGATGATATGCAAATATCTCACCTGGCCATGAGCCTGGTGGCCTCCAGAGGCGCCAACGAACTCATGGCACAAGTTCGACCAAGAAGAAATGGAATCCCCCGGCAAGTGCATCAGCCATGACATGACATTGGGTTTGAGTGCCAGCGGGAAGTAATTGGCAAGCACCTTGTCGTCGCGGGCTCCAGCTGCTTGCATCGCAATGGTGTAGATGCTGAGGAACTCTGATGGGTGGGTCTTGCCATTGTACTTCTCGCCAATGTCTAGCTTGAACGTGCGGTGGGAGGGCCACTAGAACTGCCGCAGCTCGCGGGTAAAGGCCGGGTAACCCAGCTCGTAGGGTAGGTCTCCGGAGCCCCCGGTGTTGGGTGGTCCATAGTGGGCCCCGCCCGACTATCTGACTGGTGGTGTGCATCGCGCCGGCGCTCGATGGTGGTTCGAGTGTCTTCATGAGCTCGCTCCCGAAGAACTTGGCGCTGATCGCGGTGGGTCCGTGGGTCGAATGATGCTATGGAAATGTTATCACAAGCATCATCACGACGGATTGACACCCGCGGTGGCTGGCGTGGAGGAGGAGAGTGCACCGTGGCCGCAGCGCCCCCGGTCCTAACACCACTGGCATGTGGCGACTCGACGGAGCGCCGGCCAGAGGGCCCCGCCGATCGTGGCTCATCTTTGTTGGCAACACCGACAAGGCTTCGGATGGTGGCTCTCCACTCATCGAGTTTTTCCGCAGCAAGAGGAAAGTCGAGGAGCAACTGCGCGCGTGCCAAGGCTTCTGCTGGCGTGGGTGGTGGAGAAAGCTGCATGGACCGTGATGCGCTCTGACTTCTAACCACGTTAGAAGGAGCTCTATCACGGCCTGGCGGCTGTATGCCATTTTTTCCAGCGCCTCAGCACGTGTGCTGGCCTTCTACGTCCCGCGAATTATGCACGGGACCCTTCCCACGACGGTGCCCAGGGTCACCAGCGTGGTGACGCTGCTCATCACGCACAACCTGGGAAGAGCGCCTCGGGGGCACCGGCGTAGGTGCCTCGGAAGTCGCTGTGCCGCCCGTGGGTGGCACAATGCCGCCCCTAGAGGGCCCCGCGCCGCCTGCGGGAGGCCTGGCTTTGTCTTTGGATTTGGTGGTGTGTGGCCCATCGTCTCGCGCACGAACGATGCAGCTCGCCAGGCTTTGGCTGCCAGAGCGATGCGGGTGTTCGCGAGCCGCGCCTCGGCTTCCATCCGCGACCACCCCACCACTGGCCCGTACTAGTACGGGCCGTTCTGCCCCCGACAAACTGATCGATGTGATTATCTTCTTCTTGGGAGCCATTGCGATGAAGAACTGCTAAACTAACTGCTAGACTGGATTCGCACAATTATGCACCCCCTACCCGGCGCACCAGAGATGTCGGTGGGAAACGACACCTATGGGCTCACTGGGACCCCTTCTACAGTTGGCGGGTGCGGGGTTGTGTAAAGAGTGGGTCTGGCGGTCAGCACAGATCGTTTACCCAGGTTCGGGCCGCGGAGACGCATAAAACCCTTGTCCTGTTTTGATGTATATTTAGGTGTTCTTGTGTTCTTGAACTAGCTGCGGTGGCTCTCTAGTCCAAAGATCTGAATCCCTCTCCAGTACACCTCAGGCCTCCTTTCATAGACAAAAAGGGGTCGCCACAATGGCACACAGGAGGTGGAAAGGTGTACATGGGCTGAGTCTATCCCCTGGCATCATAGGACAAACGCATTTAATGCGCCGCCGACGTGCCCCTCTTGCTTTATTGGGGACGGCAAAGAAGCTTGTCCCAGCTGTCGTTGCCTCGCCTGGCTCTGACGTGCGTCCAAGCTAACGAGGCGTTGTAGCGCCACGTTGTCCGGCTGCTGGCCTGGCACGGTGGTGGAGCCTTCATGAAGATCTGCAAGCCACCACGCAGGTGCTTGCTGAGTTGGTGTAGAGGCCGCGTACCACCACACAGATGCCTGCCCGGCTGGTCGAGCTGGCAGCTGTATGGGAGCGGCGGTGGAGTCTTTGGCAGACGCGGGCCTAGCTGTGGCCCCGCGGGCATCCTCGGCAAGGATCTTGCCGAGGGCCCGACAAGGATCTCGCTGCGGCACGCGGTCATCCCCGGCAAGGATCTTGCCGGGGGTCTCGTGGATTTCCTTGGCAAGGGTCTCGCCAAGGATCGTCGTCTTGTAGTTCCCATCTGTTCTTGCGTATCTATGATCTCTACAAACACCTGCATGCCACCACAGAGGTGCCTCCCGAGCCTTGGTTCCAATATGGTTGATGGTGTTGGAACCCCTTGGGCTCAAGGGTGGCGCGCTCTGCTGGCGCCACGCAAGTTGCCCCAGCTAGGATCTTGCCGAGGCTGCAGAAGACACCCCGGCAAGGGTCTTGCCAGGGGGAGTCCACCTCACCCTCTTGCTTTGTTTGCGCCTCTGGTCTTGGCTTTCCTTTATTTTTCTTGTGCTCCGGCTTCCCTCCTCTGCCCTGCTTAGTGTGGTCATGGACGCGGCTCTGACTGCTCGTGCACAAGTAAAGGGGTGCAAAAGGAGAGCCCCTACTTTTGTACACTGACAGCTTGGTTCTCCTACTAGATTGATAACCTTGGTTTTGTAAGTGAGGGAAATACTTACCTCTGCTGTGTTGCATCATCCCCTCCTCCTCGACCAACCATAGATTAAAAGTAGCAGGAATAATTTATGGCGCCGTTGCCGGGGAAACATCATCAACATCTATCAAGTACCTACGCATAAACTCTCATCTCCTTGCATTTTACTTTATTTGCCATTTGCCTCTCGTTTACATCTCCTCCACTTCTAAAAAGATTTTATAAAAATATTTCTTGTTTGCCTTTTTGTCTTTGTTATTTTCTCATCATGACTAGCCTAACTATCCCTCCTTTGTCACCGGATTTTGAAGTTCTTCATTTCAAGAAGAAATAAGGAGAAAATCTTAAGGATGCTTATTATAGGTTAAAGGAATCTTACCATGTTTGCTCCATAAAAGGGGATGCAAAGATTTTGCTTCACAATTTTATATAGGTTTAGCCATGCATCATAGACAACTTTTGGATATTGCCGCTAAAGGGAATTTTGTTGAGATTGATGCCAATGCTGCTTATGAAATAATAGAGGGAATATTGGGAGTTCCACCACCACAAAAGGGATTTACCTTTACTCAAGTGGGGATACAAATATTAGACAAATTGGGTGATATACTGCAAAATTTGGTCAAGTTGCAATAGTCTAACAAACCTCTCAAAAAATTAGTGAAACCTCACTCGCATGAATACTCTGATTACTTTGTGTAAGAAGCGGTTGTATATTTTAGATCTTAAAATGGTCCCTGCGAATTATTGGAAGCGTAAAGAGCCTCCCGGTTTTGAGAAAACACCTATGAAGCTAGCAAAAACTAAAGATCACAACACTTGAATCTATGCATTATGCCTACCTAAGGGTGTAAAACAATAGCGCTTGTTGGGAGGCAACCCAATAATTATCTTTGATTTTTTTATATTTCTATTCTTCAATAAATATACACTTATCCTTCTGTTATGATTGCGCTTTTTATGTTTTAGTTAGTGTTTGTTCCATGTAAAGCCTTTAGGATGGTTTGGGTGATAGTTGTTTGATTCTATGCATTAATAGAAACTTTTACGTCCAATAGTAGAATTTTAAAAAATACAGGAGCGACGAAAGTTTCTCAAATTTTGACACATGATTGATATACAAATTGTCTACGTCGCCCTAACTTTTCAGAATTTTTGGAGTTACAGAAGTATGGGCTTAATTCAGGTTTCTACAGAGTGTTCTGGTTTTTATGGATTCTATTTTTGTTGCATTCTGTTCCTATTTTGATGAATCTATGGATTGTATCGGGGGGGTATAATCCATAGCAAAGTTAGAATATGGTAGTTATAATACAATAACTAAATATGAATGGGTTTGAAACAATACTTAAAGTAGTGACTTGTCTTCTTATACTAACGGATCTCATGAAGGTTTTGTTAAGTTTTGTGTGATTGAAGTTTTCAAGTTTTGGGTGAGATCACGGTGGATGAAGGAACAAGGAGTGAAAATAGCGTAAGCTTGGGGATGCGCATGGCGCCCCAGATAATGTTCAAGGAGTACAAAGCAACTAAGCTTGGGGATGCCCCAGAAGGCATCCCCTCTTTCTTCTGACGACCATCGGTAGTTTTACTTGGAGCTATACTTTTATTCATCACCTATCATGACTTTTGATTGGAGCGTCTTGTATTATGAGTCTTTGCTTGTTTTGCTTTTTAGTTTGTCACAATCATCCTTGCTGGACACACCTATTTTAGAGAGCCATAATGATGTTATGATTTGTTAGAATTGATCTATGTGCTTCACTTAAATTTTTTGAGCCATGGAATTGCTCTAGTACTTCACTTATATCTTTTTTAGCATGGTGGTGGTTTAATTTTTGAAGAAATATACTCTCATGCTTCACTTAGATCATTTTGAAAGTTAGTAAAATTTTGAATAAATATCCTCTCATGCTTCACTTATATTATTTTGAGAGATGAAAATTTTCAAGAAATATTTATGCTCGCGTGCTTCACTTAATTTTGTTTGAGAGCTTGTTATTAGCAATGGTAATTTTCTTAAGATATGAATTTGGTCCCAAAGTGATAGATATGCAAGAGGGATATAATAAAAACTTTCATCAAGATCATTGGATATTAAAACTTCATTCCTTGCAATAGTTTTGCGATATGGGGATAGTAATATGTGAGTCATGTTGGTGAGTAATCATGCTTTAGTAAGACTATTGGTGTTAAGGTTTGTGATTCGCTATGCAAGCATGGGAGTCAATAGTTATGCAATGAAGTTACATCCTACTTGTGGTGCATTATTCAGTGTTAGCTATGTTCAATGATCGTTTATGATCGTTTTCGTTTTTTGGTTGGTTGCTTCTCAGTCTATTTCCTAGCCTTTCCTTGTACTAAGAGGAATACTGCTTGTGCATCCAATCCTAAACTAAGTTGTGCCAAATGAGTCCACCATACCTACCTATATGCGATATTTCCATGTCGTTCCATGTAAATTTGTATGTGCCAACTCTAATTTTCAAAATGAATTTCCTTTTTGTGTGCCCGTACCACTCTTGAAGCGGCAGGGGGTGGCCAATATTTTCATGCTAGGTATGTTATTCTCAAGATTAGTGTGTATTCACTTGTCATTGGACGAGAGTGTGGCAAGTAATAGGGATGTCCAGTCCAGAAATGAAAAAAATATGTGTTTTCAATAATAAATTCCATGGAAAGTGTTGATATGGAAGGCACACGTGGATATGGCTAGCCATGGATTGTGAAAGAATGGTGGAAAGGGAAATAAACTGTATATTACGTTTGGCAACCACCTATGATTTATCTAGCATGGAAGTGCTACTTCTTCAGCTTGTGTTGGTTTTTCCCTTGAGGAGGAAAGGGCGATGCAGCAAAGTAGAGATAAGTATCTCCCTTGGTTTGAGAACCAAGGTATCAATCCAGTAGGAGACAACGCACAAATCACCGAATACCTGCACAAACAATCAAACAACTTGCACCCAACGCGATAAAGGGGTTGTCAATCCCTTCACTGTTACTTGCAAAAGTGAGATCTGATAGAGATAGATAAACGATAAAGTAAATATTTTTGGTATTTTTGGTTTATAGATCGGAAAGTAAAAGATTGCAAAATAGTAGATCGGAAACTTATATGATGGAATATAGTAGATCAGAAACTTATATGATGGGAAATAGACCCGGGGGCCATAGGTTTCACTAGAGGCTTCTCTGAAGATAGTAAATAATACGGTGGGTGAACAAATTATTGCCGAGCAATTGATAGAAAAGCGCAAAGTTATGACAATATCAAAGGCAATGCTCATGAATATAGGCATCACATCCGTGTCAAGTAGACCGAAACGATTCTGCATCTACTACTACTATTACTCCACACATCGACCGTTGTCCAGCATGCATCTAGAGTATTAAGTTAATAAGAACAGAGTAACGGATTAAGCAAGATGACATTATGTAGAGGAGTTAACTCAAGCAATATGATGAAAATCCAATCTTTTTATCCCCGATGGCAACAATACAATGCGTGCCTTGCTGCCCTACTGTCACTGGGAAAGGACACCGCAAGATTGAACCCAAAGCTAAGCATTTCTCCCATTGCAAGAAAAACCAGTCTAGTTGGCCAAACCAAACCGATAGTTCGAAGAGAATTACAAAGATATCAAATCATGCATAAAATAATTTAGAGAAGATTCAAATAATATTCATAGATAACTTGATCATAAATCCACAATTCATCGGACCTCGGCAAACACACCGCAAAAAGTATTACATCGAATAGATCTCCAAGAACATCGAGGAGAAGATGGTATTGAGAATCAAAGAGAGAGAAGAATCCATCTAGCTACTAGCTATGGACCCGTAGGTCAGTGGTAAACTACTCACGCTTCATCGGAAGGGCAATAGAGTTGATGTAGAAGCCCTCCATGATCTGATCCCCCTCCAGCTGGGTGCCAAAAAAGGTCCCTAGATGAGATCTCATGGGCACAAAAGGTTGCGGTAGTGGAAAAGTATTTTCGTGGATGCCTCTGGTGGTTTGGGGATATATGGGAATATATAGGCGAAATAATTAGGTCAGGAGGTGCACAAGTGGCCCACAAGGGTGGGGGCCGTGCCCTACCCCCTGGGCACATCCTCCGTCCTTATGGCCACCTTGTGGCTCCTCCAACTTCATCTCCAAGTCTCCTAGTTGTCTTCTGGTCCAAGAAAAATCATCACAAAGGTTTTATTCCGTTTGGACTCCGTTTAGTATTCTTTTTCAGGGAAACTCAAAAACAGGGAAAAACAGGAACTGTCACTTGGCTCTAGGTTAATAGGTTAGTCCCAAAAATAATATAAAATAGCATATTAATGCATATAAAACATCCAAAACATATAATATATATAATAGCATGGAACAATAAAAAATTATAGATACGTTGGAGATGTATCAAGCATCCCCAAGCTTAATTCCTGCTTGTCCTCGAGTAGGTAAATGATAAAAACAGAATTTTGATGTGGAATGCTACCTAACATATTTATCCATGTAATTTTATTTATTGTGGCATGAATGTTTAGATCCATATGATTCAAAACAAAAGTTTAATATGACACAAAAACAATAATACTTCAAGCATACTAACAAGGCAATTATGTCTTCTCAAAATAACATGGCCAAAGAAAGCTTATCCCTACAAAATCATATAGTCTGGCTATGCTCCATCTTCATCACACAAAGTATTTGAATCATGCACAACCCCGATGACAAGCCAAGAAATTGTTACATACTTTTGAAGTTCTCAAACTTTTTCAACTTTCACGCAATACATGAGCGTGAGCCATGGACATAGCACTATTGGTGGAATAGAAGGTGGTTTGGAGAAGACAAAAAGGAGATAGTCTCACATGAACTTGGCATATCAACAGGCTATAAAGATTCCCATCAATAGTTATCAATGTGAGTGAGTAAGGATTGCCATGTAACGGATGCACTAGAGCTATAAGTTTATGAAAGCTTAAAAAGAAACTAAGTGGTTGTGCATCCAACTTGCTTGCTCACGAAGACCTAGGGCAATTTGAGGAAGCGCATCATTGGAATATAAAAGCCAAGTTCTATAATGAAAAATTCCCACTAATATATGAAAGTGACAACATAGGAGACTCTCTATCATCAAGATCATGGTGCTACTTTGAAGCACAAGTGTGGTAAAGGATAGTAACATTGCCCCTTCTCTCTTTTTCTCTCATTTTTTTATTTGGGCCTTCTCTTATTTTTTTGGCCTCTTTTTTCGTCCGGGGTCTCATCCCGACTTGTGGGGGAATCATAGTATCCATCATACTTTCCTCACATGGGACAGTGCTCTAATAATGAAGATCATCACACTTTTATTTCCTTACAACTCAAGAATTACAACTCGATTCTAGAACAAAATATGACTCTATATGAATGCCTCTAGCAGTGTATCGGGATGTGCAATGACTCAAGAGTGACATGTATGAAAGAATTATGAATGGTGGCTTTGCCACAAATATGATGTCAACTACATGATAATGGAAAGCAATATGACAATGATGGAACGTGTCATAATAAACGGAATGGTGGAAAGTTGTATGACAATATATCTCGAAATGGCTACGGAAATGCCATAATAGGTAGGTATGGTGGTTGTTTTGAGGAGGGTATATGGTGGGTTTATGGTACCGGCGAAAGTTGCATGACACTAGAGAGGCTAGCAATGGTGGAAGGGTGAGAGTGTGTATAATCCATGGACTCAACATTATTCATAAAGAACTCACATACTTATTGCAAAAATCTATTAGTTATCTAAACTAAGTACTACGCGCATGCTCCTAGGGGGATAGATTGGTAGGAAAAGACCATCACTCGTCCCCGACCGCCACTCATAAGGAAGACAATCAAGAAATAAATTATGCTCCGACTTCATCACATAACGGTTCACCATACGTGCATGCTACGGGAATCACAAACTTCAACACAAGTATTTATGCAATCCACAATTACTCACTAGCGTGACTCTAGTATCACCATCTTTATATCTCAAAACAATCATAAGGAATCAAACTTCTCATAGTATTCAATGCACTTTATATGAAAGTTTTTATTATACTCCCCTTGGATGTCTATCATATTAGGACTAAATTTACAACCAAAGCATGAGAGTTCAACAATTTCTATAAAATAAAACTACTGCCGTGCTCTAAAAAGATATAAGTGAAGCACTATAGCAAAATTGCCTAGCTCAAAAGATATAAGTGAAGCACATAGAGTATTCTAATAAATCATGATTCCTGTGTGTCCCTCTCCAAAGGTGTGTATAGCAAGGATGATTGTGGAAAACTAAAAAGAAAAGACTCAAATCATGCAAGATGCTCCAAGCAAAACACATATCATGCGGTGAATAAAAATATATCCTCAAGTAAAGTTACCAATAGACAAAGACGAAAGAGGGGATGCCTTCTGGGGTATCCCTAAGCTTAGGCTCTTGGTTGTCCCTGAATATTACCTTGGGGTGCCTTGGGCATCCCCAAGCTTAGGCTCATGCCACTCCTTATGAAGGAAAAATGCCCAAGATGCAATAATAAAGTTGTGATTTAAATTTCCTTATATCATGATAAATGTTTATTATTCATGCTAGAATTGTATTAACCGGAAACTTAGTACATGTGTGAATACATAGACAAACAGAGTGTCACTAGTTTGCCTCTACTTAACTTGCTCGTTGAGTCAGTGATGGTTATGTTTCCTAACCATAGACATGAGTTGTCATTTGATTAACGGGATCACATCATTAGAGAATGATGTGATTGACTTGACCCATCCGTTAGCTTAGCATGATGATTGTTTAGTTTGTTGCTATTGCTTTCTCCATAACTTATACATGTTCCTATGACTATGAGATCATGCAACTCCCGAATACCGAAGGAACACTTTGTGTACTACCAAACATCACAATGTAACTGGGTGATTATAAAGGTGCTCTACATGTGTCTCCGATGGTGTTTGTTGAATTGGCATAGATCGAGATTAGGATTTGTCACTCCGATTGTCGGAGAGGTATCTTTGGGCCCTCTCGATAATGTACATCACTATAAGCCTTGCAAACAATGTAGCTAATGAGTTAGTTACGTGATGTAGAATTACGGAATGAGTAAAGAGACTTGCTGGTAACGAGATTGAACTAGGTATTGAGATACCGACGATCGAATCTCGGGCAAGTAACATCCGATGACAAAGGGAACAACGTATATCGTTATGCTGTTTGACTGATAAAGATCTTTGTAGAATATGTGGGAGCCAATATGAACATCCAGGTTCCTCTATTGATTATTGACCGGAGACGTGTCTTGGTCATGTCTACGTAGTTCTCGAACCCATAGGGTCCACACGCTTAACGTTCGGTGACGATCGGTATTATGAGTTTATGTTTTTTGATGTACCGAAGGTAGTTCAGAGTCCCGGATGTGATCACGGACATGACGAGGAGTCTCAAAATGGTCGAGACATAAAGATTGATATATTGGACATCTATATTCGGACACCGGAAGTGTTATGGGTGATTTCGGAGAAAACTGGAGTACCGGAGGGTTACCGGAACCCCCCCCCCCCCGGGAGAACTAATGGGCCACATGGGCCTTAGTGGATAGAGAGAGAGAGAGATGGCCGGTGCAGGTCGTGCGCCCCTCCCCCTCTGGTCCGAATTGGACTAGGTAAGCGGGGGCAGCGCCCCCTTTCATTCTCCCTCTCCTCCTTCCTTTCCCCGTCCTAGTAGGAGTAGGAAAGGGGAGTTCTACTCCTACTAGGAGGAGGACTCCTCCTCTCTTGGGGTGCCCCAAGGGCCGGCCGGCCTCCCCCCTTGCTCCTTTATATACGGGGGCAAGGGGGCACCCTAGAACACACAAGTTGATTGTTTCCATCCGTGTGCGGTGCCCCCCTCCACCATAATCCACCTCGGTCATATCGTAGCGGTGCTTAGGCGAAGCCCTGTTCCGGTAGCATCATCATCACCATAATCACGCCATCGTGCTGACGAAACTCTCCCTCGACACTCTGCTGGATCGTGAGTTCGTGGGACGTCACCGAGCTGAACGTGTGCAGATCACGGAGGTGCCGTACTTTCGGTACTAGGATCGGTCGATCGTGAAGACGTACGACTACATCAACCGCGTTGTCATAGCGCTTCCTCTTATGGTCTACGAGGGTACATAGACAACACTCTCCCCTCCCATTGCTATGCATCACCATGATCTTGCGTGTGCGTAGGAATTTTTTGAAATTACTGTGTTCCCCAACACCTTATTCCATTGTCTGCCAAATCCTTACCCAAAACTTGAAAACTTCACAACACAAAACTCAACAGAAAATTTCATAAGCTCCGTTTGTATGAGAAAATAAATCACCACTTTGGGTACTGTTGTGAACCCATTCTTTATTTATATTGGTGTACTATCTACTGTATTCCAACTTTTCCATGGTTCATACCCCCCGATACTACCCATAAAATCATCAAAATAAGTAAACAACACATAGAAAACAGAATCTGTCAAAAAACAGAACATTCCGTAGTAATCTGTAACTCTCGAACACTTCTATAACTCCAAAAATTCTGAAAAATAGGACGACCTAAGCAATTTGTTTATTAATCTTCATTACATAACGGTTCACCATACGTGCATGCTACAGAAATCATAAAATTTAACACAAGTATTTCTACAATCCACAATTACTCACTAGCATGACTCTAATACTACCATCTTTATATCTCAAAACAATCATAAGGAATCAATATTCTCATAGTATTCAACCCCTCTTGGATACCCATCATATTAGGACTAAATTCATAACCAAAGCAAATTACCATGTTGTTTAAAGAGACTCTCAAAATAATATAGGTGAAGCATGAGAGGTTGCACAAACAATCAAACAATTTGCACCCAACGCGATACAGGGGTTGTCAATCCCTTCACGGTTACATGCAAAAGTGAGATCTGATAGAGATAGATAAACGATAAAGTAAATATTTCGGTTTATAGATCGGAAAGTAAAATATTGCAAAATAGTTGATTGGAAACTTATATGATGGAAAATAGTAGATCGGAAACTTATATGATGGAAAATAGACCCGGGGCCGTAGGTTTCACTAGAGGCTTTTCTCAAGATAGTAAATAATACGGTGGGTGAACAAATTACTACCAAGCAATTGATAGAAAAGCGCAAAGTTATGACGATATCTAAGGCACTGAACATGAATATAAGCATCACATCCGTGTCATGTAGACCGAAATGATTCTGCATCTACTACTATTACTCCACACATCGACCTCTATCTAGCATGCATCTAGAGTATTAAGTTCATAAAGAGCGGAGTAACGCATTAAGCAAGATGACATGATGTAGAGGAATTAACTCAAGCAATATGATGAAAACCATATCTTTTTATCCTCGATGGCAACAATACAATATGTGCCTTGCTCCCCTATTGTCACTGGGAAAGGACACCGCCAGATTGAACCCAAAGCTCAACACTTCTCCCATTGCAAGAAAAACCAATCTAGTTGGCCAAACCAAACCGATAGTTCGAAGAGAATTACAAATATATCAAATCATGCATAAAAGAATTCAGAGAAGATTCAAAATAATATTCATAGATAAGTTGATCATAAATCCACAATTCATCGGATCACGACAAACACACCGCAAAAAGTATTACATTGAATAGATCTCCAAGAACATCAAGGAGAAGATGGTATTGAGAATGAAAGAGAGAGAAGAAGCCATCTAGCTACTAGGTATGGACCCGTCGTTCTATGGTAAACGACTCACGCTTCATCGGAAGAGCAATAGAGTTGATGTAGAAGCCCTCCGTGATCGAATCCCCCTCCGGCAGGGTGCCGGAAAAGGTCCCTAGATGGGATCTCGCAGGTACATAAGGTTGCGGCGGTGGAAAATTCTTCTCGTGGATGCCTCTGGTGGTTTGGGGATATATGGGAATATATAGGCGAAAGAATTAGGTCAGCAGGTCCATGAGGGGCCCACAAGGGTGGGGGCGCGCCCTACCCCCTGGGCGCGCCCTCTGTCCTTGTAGCCGCATCGTGTATCCTCCGACTTCATCTCCATGTCTCATGGTTGTCTTATGGTCCAAGAAAAATCATCGCGAAGGCTTTATTCCGTTTGGACTCCATTTGGTATTCCTTTTCTATGAAACTCAATAATAGGGAAAAACAGGAACTGGCACTGGGCTCTAGGTTAATTGGTTAGTCCCAAAAATAATATGAAATAGCACATTAATGCATATAAAACATCCAAAACAGATAATATAATAGCATGGAACAATCAAAAATTATAGATACGTTGGAGACGTATCAGGAAGATATTGGGAATTCTTGATCATTTTCGTTGACAGGAAAACATGCCTCTCAAAACAATGTGATCTCTCAATTTAAGCTTTGTTCTCTGGCACCTCTACAAAACTCTGCTTCACTCTGCGATGGACCTATCTATTTACTTTTATGACATTTTTACTGACTCTCCATCTTCTCTTATAAAGCACCAACTAGGAAACACTATTGTCATACTTGTGCATTGATGTAGCTAATATTTGAGTGTGTTTCATGAATGGATCAATGATTGAGCATAATGGGTTAGGGATAGCTTTGTTTAGTGTTGATATTTCGAAAGACATGGTTGCTTGTTGATATGCTTGAGTATTGATGTCTTCATGTCAAATTATAGACTATTGCTTTGAATTACTTAAAGTCCAAATGTTCATGCTAACAAATAAAAGAATATGCGATGAATATGATAGGTAGCATTCCACATCAAAAACTCCATTTTTATCATTTACCTACTCGAGGACGAGCATGAATTAAGCTTGGGGATGCTTGATACATCTCCAATGTATCTATAATTTTTTATTGTTCCATGCTATTAAGATATCAATCTTGGATGTTTTATATACATTTACTAGCAACTTTATATCATTTTTGGGGACGAACCTATGAACTTAGTGCCTAGTACCAGTTGTTGTTTTTTACTTTGTAGAATATCAATACCAAAAGAAATCCAATTGCCACGAAACTTTTTGGAGATTTTTTCTGGTGATAAGAGACCTTGATAACTTCTAGAGGCCATGAGAAGATGAAGGTGGGGCCCACTAGACACCAGGGCGTACCAAGGGCCTCTAGCGCGCCCTAATGGGTAGTGGGGCCCACAGGCTGCTTTTTGACCTACCTCCGCCTCTATAAATACTCTAAAACCAAAAAACACTAGGGGAGTCCACGAAATACCTTTTTCACCGCCACAAGTTGCAAAACCACGAGATCCGATCTAGAGGCCTTTGACACTCTACCGGAGAGGGCAACGATCACAGAGGGATTCTTCATCATCCTTGCTGCCCCTCCGATGATGTGTGACTAGTTTACCACAGACCTACAGATTCGTTTTTAGTAGCTAGATGGCCTCTTCTCTCTTTTTGATCTTCAATACAATGTTCTCCTCGATGTTCTTGGAGATCTATTTGATGTAACTCTTTTTTGTGGTGTGTTTGCTGGGATCCGATGAGTTGTGAGTTTATGATCAGATCTATGCATGAATATTATTTGAGTCTTCTTTGAAATTTTTTATGCATGATTATTATAGCTTGATATTTCTTCTATGATTTATTGGTTTGGTTTGGCCAACTAGATTGATTTATCTTGCCATGGGAAGAGGTGCTTTGTGATGGGTTCGATCTTGCGGTGCTCAATCTCAGTGACAGAAAGAGACATGACACGCATGTATCTTTGCTATTAAGGGTAACAAGATGCGGTATATTCATACTTGAGTTTATCTTTTCTACATCATGTCATCTTTCCTAATGCATTACTCTGTTTTTTCATGAACTTAATACACTAGATGCATGCTGGATAGCGGCCGATGTGTGGAGTAATAGTAGTAGATGCAGAATCGTTTCGGTCTACTAATCTTGGATGTGATGCCTATATACATGATAATTGAAGGAAATATGCCCTAGAGGCAATAATAAAGTTGTTATTTTATATTTCCTTATTCATGATAAAGGTTTATTATTCATGCTAGAATTGTATTGATCGAAAACCTCAATACATGTGTGAATACATAAACAAACACTGTGTCCCTAGTGAGCCCATACTAGACTAGCTCGTTGATCAAAGATGGTTAAGGTTTCCTAACCATGGACATGAGTGCCATATGATAAAGGGATCACATCATTATGAGAATGATGTGATGGACAAGACCCATCCTTTAGCTTAGCATAATGATCGTTCAGTTTTATTGTGATTGCCTTTTTTGCGAAACTTATTGCTATTGCTTTCTTCATGTCAAATACATATTCCTTCGACTATGAGATTATGCAACACCCGGATACCAGAGGAATGCCTTGTATGCTATCAAACGTCACAACGTAACTGGGTGATTTTAAAGATTCTCTACAGGTATCTCCGAAGGTGTTTGTTGAGTTGACATAGATCGAGATTAGGATTTGTCACTCCGAGTATCGAAGAGGTATATCTGGGCCCTCTCGGTAATACACATCATAAGCTTGCAAGCAAACGACTAAGGAGTTAGTCACAAGGTGATGTATTAAGGAACGAGTAAAGAGACTTGCCGGTAACGAGATTGAACTAGGTATGAAGGTACCGATGATCGAATCTCGGACAAGTAACATACCGACGGACAAAGGGAATTACGTATGTTGTCATAACGGTTCGACCGATAAAGATCTTCATAGAATATGTAGAAGCCAATATGGGCATCTAGGTTCCGCTATTGGTTATTGACCGGAGAGATGTCTTGGTCATGTCTACATAGTTCTCGAACCCGTAGGGTCCGCACGCTTAACGTTCGATGGTGATATAGTATTATATGAGTTATGTGATTTGGTGAGCGGGTGTTGTTCGGAGTCCCGGATGAGAACACGGACATGATGAGGAGTCTTGAAATGGTCGAAAGGTAAAGAGTGATATAGAGGACGATATTATTCGGACACCAGAAGTGTTTCGGGGGTTATCAGGTACTTATCGGGTCACCGAAAGGGGTTCCGGGCACCCACGGCAAAAGATATGGGCCTTACGGGCCAAGAGGGGAAACACACCAGCCACAATGGGCTGGTGCGCGCCCCATATGGGCCGACCAAGGAGAATAAGGAAAGAGGGGAAGGGAAAAGAAAGAGAGGACTAGGATTCCCCGTTCCTTCCCTCTCCCCCTCATGTTCCTTCCCCCTTCGATATATATGGCAGGGGGGAGCGCGGCTTGGGAGGAGCCCAAGTAGGATTCAGTCCTACTAGGGGTGCCTCCTGGCCTCTCCCCTCCCCCTCCCACCTATATATATATATGTGGGCGGGCTAGCACACACCACACAATTATTAGCATTGTGCGGCGCCCCCTCCACCGTTTACACCCCCGGTCATATTTTGTAGTGCTTAGGCGAAGCCCTGCGGAGATCACTTCACCATCATCGTCACCATGCCGTCGTGATGACGGAACTCATCTACTACCTTGAGGTCTTGCTGGATCAAGAAGGCGAGGGACGTCACCGAGATGAACGTGTGCAAAACGCGGAGATGTTGTGTGTTCGGTACTTGATCTGTTGAAGCGTGAAGAAGTTCGACTACATCAACCGCATTGTGAAACGCTTTCGCTTATGGTCTACGAGTGTATGTAGACACACTCTCCCCCCTCCCCCGCATTTCTATGCATCTCCATGGATAGATCATTGCATGTGCATAGTTTTTTTTGTTTTCCATGCAATGATTCCCAACAGTGGCATCATGAGCCAGGTCTATGCGTTGATGATATGCGCGAGTAGAACACAAAGAGTTGTGGGCAGCGATAGTCATAGTGCTTAACACCAACATATTATTTTGATTCGGCAGTATTGTGGGATGAAGTGGCCCGGACCAACCTTACATGTCCACGCACATGAGACCGGTTCCACCGACTAAGATGCATCTAGTTTTGCATAAAGGTGGCTGGCGGGTGTCTGTTTCTCCTACTTTAGTTGAATCGAATTTGACTGCGGCCGGTCCTTGAAGAAGGTTAAAACAGCAAACTTGACGAAACACCATTGTGGTTTTATGCGTAGGTAAGAACGGTTCTTGCTAGAAGCCCGTAGCAGCCACATATAACTTGCAACAACAAAGTATAGGACATCTAACTTGTTTTTGCAGGGAATGTTGTGACGTGATATGGTCAAGACATGATGTGATTGTATGATATGATCATGTTTTGTAAGATATCTGACAACCAGCTAGAGCCTTATGGTTGTCTCTTTATTGTATGAAATGCATACGCCATGTAATTGCTTTACTTTATCGCTATGAGTTAGCAATAGTTGGAGAAGCAATAGTTGGTGAGACGACCATGACGCTACGATAGAGATCAAGGTGTCAAGCCAGTGATGATGGAGATCATGACGATGCTTTGGAGATGGAGATCAAAAGCACAAGATGATGATGGCCATATCATGTCACGTATTTTGATTGCAGGTGATGTTTATCCTTTATGCATATTATTTTGCTTAGAACATGGTAGCATTATAAGATGATCCCTTCACTAAATTTCAAGGTAAAAGTGTTCTCCCTGAGTATGCATTGTTGCTACAGTTCGTCGTGTTGCGGCACCACATGATGATCGGGTGCGATAGACTCTACATTCACATACAACGAGTGCAAGACAGTTTTGCACATGCGGAATACTTGGGTTAAAATTGACGAGCCTAGCATGTACAGACATGGCCTCCGAACGTTGGAGACCGAAAGGTCAAACATGAATCATATAGTAGATATGATCAACATAGAGATGTTCACCATTGATGACTACCCCATCTCACGTGATGATCGGACATGGGTAAGTTGATTTGGATCACGTATCACTTAGATGACTTGAGGGATGTCTATTTAAGTGGGAGTTATTTAGTAATATAATTAATTGAACTTAATTTATCATGAACTTAGTCTTATAGTTTTGCATATCTATGTTGTAGATCAATGTCCCGAGCTACCGTTCCCCTGAATTTTAAAGTGTTCCCAGAGAAAGCTAAGTTGAAAGATGATGGTAGCAACTACACGGACCGGGTCCGTAACTTGAGGATTATCCTCATTGCTGCACAGAAGAATTATGTCCTTGATGCACCGCTAGGTGAAAGGCCTGCTGTAGGAGCTGAAGCTGATGTTTTCAATGTCTGGCAAGCTAGATCTGATGACTACTCGATAGTTTAGTGTGCCATGCTTTATGGCTTAGAACTGGGACTTCAAAGACGTTTTGAACGTCATGGAGCATATGAGGTGTTCCAAGAGTTGAATTTAATATCTCAATAAAATGTCCGGGTTGAGAGATATGAAGTCTCCAACAAGTTCTATAGCTGCAAGATGGAGGAGAACAGTTATGTCAGTGAACACATACTCAAAATATCTAGGTATTATAATCAGTTGACTCAGTTGGGAGTTGATCTTCTCGTTGATTGTGTCATTGACAAAGTTCTTCAATCACTGCCACCAAGCTACAAAGGCCTCGTGATGAACTATAATATGCAAGGGATGAACAAGACAATTCCCGAGCTCTTCGCAATGCTTAAATCCGCGGAAGTAGAATCAAGAAGGAGAATCAAGTGTTGATGGTTAACAAGACCACTGAAAGGATTGATATAGTTGACTAGAGGGGGGGTGAATAGGCAACTAAATTTTTTTAACTTTTCTTTACCAATTTAAACTTTGCATCAAAGTAGGTTGTCTAGATATGCAACTAGGTGAGCAACCTATATGATGCAACAACAACAAGTACACAAGCAAGCAAGGGATATATCACAAATAAGCTTGCACAAGTAAAGGCACGAGATAACCAAGAGTGGAGCCGGTGAAGACGAGGATGTGTTACCGAAGTTCCTTCCTTTTGAGGGGAAGTACGTCTCTGTTGGAGCGGTGTGGAGGCACAATTCTCCCCAAGAAGCCACTAGGGCCACCGTATTCTCCTCCCGCCCTCACACAATGTGAGATGCCGTGATTCCACTATTGGTGCCCTTGGAGGCGGTGACCGAACCTTTACAAACAAGGTTGGGGCTATCTCCATAACTTAATTGGAGGATCCCAACGATACCACGAAGCTTCACTACAATGATATATGGCTTCGCGGTAACCTCAACCGTCTAGGGTGCTCAAACACCCAAGAGTAACAAGATCCGCAAGGGATGAGTGGGGGAATCAAATTTCTCTTGGTGGAAGTGTAGATCTAGGCCTTCTCAACCAATCCCTAGAGAATCAACAAGTTTGATTGGCTAGGGAGAGAGATCGGGCGACAAAGGAGCTTGGAGCAATAATGGAGCTTGGGGATGGAAGAGATAGTCAACTCGGAGAAGAAGACACCCCTTATATAGTGGAAGAACAAATCCAACCGTTATCCACCAACCCAGCCTGCGTAGCACGGTACTACCGCGCCAGGGACGCGGTACTACCGCAGGGGCATGCGGTACTACCGCAGGGCCCCGCGGTACTACCGCCCGAGCAGCACAAACCAGGACAGCCCAAAATGCACTGAAGCAGAGGGCAATAGAAACGATGGCGTGGTACTACGGCTCCCCCTTGCGGTACTACCTCAAGGCAGGGATGTTCTAGATTTTAAGAAGGCACGGACATATAAAAATACATCCGTGGCAACTTCCGCTGAGTTGGAGTCAATGCAAAAATCCGACATGGTAGTACCATGTGCCAGGGGCGGTACTACCGCGCGTTGTGCGGGTGTAAAAAATTACATCTGCTCCTACTGCCATGCAGGCTGCTAAGCCAGACCACAACGCATGGTACTACCGTGCACCGAGCGCGGTACTACCGCGTAGGGCGTGGATGTAAAAAATTACATCCGCTCCTACTACTGCAGCCGCAGCAACGCCTGGCCTGGGGCCACGGTACTACAGCTCCAAAGGAGCGGTACTACCGTGGGTGCTTGCGGTACTACCACGCCTGGGCCCGGTACTACCGCAAGGGCCTGCGGTACTACCGCTCCTAGGAGCAGTACTACCGCATGCCCAAGCTCAGCCAACACGACAATTTGCATAGTCGAGAAAAGACGGAGGATGCTCCAAAGTGCCAAAGGAAAGGCGGTGCAAAGGAGAAGATGTGTACGTGTTGATTCCACCCGAACCTTTCCAAAGCGGACCCCTTCTTAATAGTACGGCTTTCCTACGACTCAAATCCACCGAAAAGAAACATAGAGAAACACCATCTTCAAAAGTCGTCGAGGGGCACCAAAACGTCTTGTGCCTAGTGATGAAATGTCTGAAATACTCAATGCACACGATTAGTCCACAAAAGCATTGTCATCTTTCACCAAAACAACTAAGGGATAAATATGCCCTTCCAACCACTAGTTTCAAGAAAAGGGGCAAGGGAAAGAAACGGAACTTCAAGAAGAATGGCAAGCAGGTTGCCACTCTCGGGAAGAAGCCCAATGCTGGACCCAAGCCTGAAACTGAGTGCTTCTACTGCAAAGGGACTGGTCACTGGAAGTGGAACTGCCCCAAGTATTTTGCGGATAAGAAGGATGGCAAAGTGAACAAAGGTATATTTGATATACATGTTATTGATGTGTACAATACTAATGCTCGTAGTAGCGCCTGGGTATTTGATACTGGTTCGGTTGCTCATATTTGTACCTCAAAATAGGAGCTACGGATTAAATGAAGATTGGCTAAGTAAGAGGTGATGATGCGCATCGGGAATGGTTCCAAGGTCGATGTGATCGCCGTCGGCACACTACCTCTACATCTACCTTTGGGATTAGTATTAGACATGAAATAATTGTTATTTGGTGCCAATGTTGAGCATGAACATTATATCTAGATCTTGTTTAGTGCTAGACGGTTATTCATTTAAATCAGAGAATAATGGTTGTTCTTTTTATATGAGTAATTTCTTTTATGGTCATGGACCCTTGAAGTGTGGTCTATTTTTATTGAACCTTGATTGTGATGATACACATATTCATAATATTGATGCCAAAAGATGCAAACCTGATAATGATAGTGCAACATATTTGCGGCATTGCCGTTTAGGTTATATTGGTGTAAAGCGCATGAAGAAACTCCATACAGATGGACTTTTGGAATCACTTGATTATGAATCATTTGATACTTGCGAACCATGCCTCATGGCAAGATGACTAAAACTCCATTCTCCGAAACAATGGAGCGAGTCAATGACTTATTGGAAATAATACATACCGATGTATGCGGTCCAACGAGTGTTGAGGCACGCGGCGGGTATCGTTATTTTCTGACCTTCACAAATGATTTGAGCAGAGATGGGTATATCTACTTAATTAAACACAAGTCTGAAGCATTTGAAAAGTTCAAAGAATTTCATAGTGAAGTGGAGAATCATCGTAATAAGAAAATAAAGTTTCTACGATCTGATCATGGAGGCGAATATTTGAGTTACGAGTTTGGCCTTCATTTAAAACAATGTGAAATAGTTTCACAACTCACACCACCTGGACAATGTAATGGTGTGTCTGAACATCGTAACCATACTTTATTAGATATGGTGCCACTACTGTAGGATGCTGCTAACGTGGCACTATGATCAGAGACCCTTCGAGAAACTGTGTGCGATGCAATAATCGCAAACGGTGTTGTATGAAAACCGTCAGAAATGTATAAAATGTTTGCGATGACGGATGCATCAAACACGGTTCAGGTTTTAGTTGCGTGTGCGATGAAGGGCATATGGTTCAGTTCAATTACCTGTTTGCGATGAGGAGGAACAAAAGAAACGGGTGGCTAGATGAAGGCGTGTGCGATACGCATCATACGGTTCACTCAGATGAATTGTTTGTGATTAGGCAACACAAAAGAAACGGTCAGCCAGATCAAGGTGTGTGTGATTGAGGGCATACGCTTCACAAGGATTAACTGTTTGCGATTAGGCAACAGAATAGAAACGAGTCAGCCAGATCAAAGTGTCTGCGATTGATGGCATACACTTCACATGTTTGAACTATTTGCGATTAGCCACAACAAACTGAAACAGTTAGATAGATCAACGTGTGTGCGCTAGACGGGCACACACATTCTAATTAAAAGAACCGTGCGCGATGGTGCTGACATGTAACACCCACAATGCGGCTATATCTCCCACGTGTCGGGGAACGACTTAGAGGCATAGCCGCATGGTAGTTTAGTCACAAGTGGGGTAATCTTCACACAATCCCATGTACTGGAGAAGAAAGGGATAAAGAGTTGGCTTACAATCACCACTTCGCACAAAATACAAGTTAAACATACATCATCCAGAATACAATCAAGGTCCGACTGCGGAACCAAAGTAAAAGAAGACAACCCCAAATGCTAGATCCCCGATCATCCCAACTGGGCTCCACTACCGATCATCAGGACAAGAAACATAACATTGACCAAGTTTTTCATCGAGCTCCCACTTGAGCACGGTTGCGTCACCTGCACTGGTATCAACGGCACCTGCAACTGTTTGGAAGTATATGTGAGTCATGAGTACTCGCAATCTCACGCCCGCGAGATCAAGACTATTTAAGCTTATGGGTAGGATAGGGTAATGAGGTGGAGCTGCAGCAAGCACTAAGAAAATATGGTGGCTAACATATGCACATAAGAATGAGAAGAGAAGCAACGCAACGGTCGAGAAGCTAGAAGTGATCAAGAAGTGATCCTGAAACTACTTACGCACAACCATAACACAAGAACCGTGTTCACTTCCCGGACTCCGCCGAAAAGAGACCATCACGGCTACACACATTGTTGATGCATTTTAATTAAGTTAAATGTCAAGTTCTCTACAACCGGACATTAACAAATTTCCATCTGCCACATAACCGCGGGCACGGCTCTCGAAAGTTTATACCCTGCAGGGGTGTCCCAACTTAGCCCATCACAAGCTCTCACGGTCAACGAAGGATATTCCTTCTCCCAGAAAGACCCGATTAGTCTCAGAATCCCGGTTACAAGACATTTCGACAATGGTAAAACAAGACCAGCAAAGCCGCCCGAATGTGCCGACAAATCCTGATAGGAGCTGCACATATCTCATTCTCATGGCACACCAGATGAGAAATCCGTACAACTAAAACCAGCCCTCAAGTTTCCCTGAGGTGGTGTTGCAAGGGGCTCTAGTTCGTACCAACACTTAGAGAAGCACTGGCCCAGGGGTTAAAATAAAGATGACCCTCAAGAGCGCGACTCCCAAGGGAAAAGTATAGGTGGTGATGAGGCAAATGGTAAAACCAAGGTTGGGCCTTGCTGGAGGAGTTTTATTCCAAGCGAACTGTCAAGGGGTTCCCATAACACCCAACCATGTAAGGAATGCAAAATCAAGGAACATAACACCGGTATGACGGAAACTAGGGCGGAAAGTGTGGAACAAAACACCAGGCATAAGGCTGAGCCTTCCACCCTTTACCAAGTATATAGATGCATTAATTAAATAAGAGATATTGTGATATCCCAACATATCCATGTTCCAAAATGGAAAAAACTTCAGCTTCACCTACAACTAACAACGCTATAAGAGGGGCTGAGAAAAAGCGGTAACATAGCCAAACAACGATTTGCTAGGAAGGTGGGTTAGAGGCTTGACATGGCAACATGGGAGGCATGATATAACAAGTGGTAGGTAGCGCGACATAGCGATAGAGCGAACAACTAGCAAGCAAAGATAGAAGTGATTTTGAGGATATGATCATCTTGCCTGAGATCCCACAAGGAAGAAGAACGAGTCCATGAAGAAGGCAAACAGACGTAGTCGAATGAATCCTCACAACTCCCGAACGGAACCGAAGCTAACGAGAGAAGCAACCCGGAAAGAAGCAAGCAACAAAGTAAACAACCATCACATAAACATGGCATGATGCACAACCAAGTATGATGCATGTCTGGTTTAATGAGGCATGGCATGGCAAAGTGCACAAACAACTCTACCAGTTAAGTGGAGCTCAATATGCAACGAATTGCATATTGACGAAACACCACATTAAACCATTTAGTTCACTCTCGTTTATGTACCCAACAATATTAAATGTTGCTAAACATGGCAAGAGGTGAGGCATAAGAGAACTACCTATCTAGCAAGTTTAAATGAGGCCGGAACAACAAACAACAAGTCCGGAAAAATCCTCATGTGCATATTTTAGATTTGGTATTGTTCTTCCCTAAACCACATTTTTAAAGTTGTTAAACATGCAAAGTAAGTACACCATGTTAAAATAGGCATTTTTCTACCCCATTTACATATAAAGTTTATTAAATTTGAAGCTACGGTTATTAAGTTATGAACTAAAACATTTTAGCATGTCATTTATGCAAATTAATGCAAACAACAATTTTAAATATTTTAACATGGAAAAAAGATGCATGTTATGAAAGTAGATGAAAATCTAAGCATTTTACATATATGACACGTTTCATTTGGGTGCATGCACATTTAGTTATTAGCAATGCAAAATAAAGGCATTTCTGTAAATATGCAATGCATTGGAAATTAACCGAAACCACAGGCGGAAAAAATATAACATGCACCGGCCCGAAGCATCACGCTGTAGGCTGCAGCAGCCCAGATGAGGAATCGGCCCAAGTGGCTGTGGTTGTGCAAAATAGTAGGAAAACAGAGCCAGAAAAAAAGGGGGCGGCTGGGACTTGAACCCACGACCTCCTAGATAGAGGAGCAGAGTGCTGACCATTGTGCTGCTACTGTACATTTGTACAAAACAAGGGCATGGCTGAACTTGAACAAAATAACAGAGGCCAGGCCTTCTTCTTCATGGAACACAGACGAACCGGGCGACGACGTCGGCGAGCAAGACGGCAACCATCATGATCACAAGCCGACGGCGGGGTTGCGAAAATAGGTGAGTGTGTATGTGGCGTGAAGGGCGCGTGCCTAGGTGGTGAAGCGCTTCGAGAATGAGCTCGAATAGGAGCTCGTCTCAGACGCGGCAATGAGGCACGGCGAGGCGCTGGCTGTGCTGGGTAGTGCGAAGGTGCGGGCGTGCTGCGCGAGCGTGGGACGTGACCTGCGGGGGCTGTAGTGTGGACCAGCGAAGCGAGCAGCGGCATGAGCATCGAAGCAAGCAGTCACAAGCACATGCAAGGAGCAGAGAAGAACAAGGCGGGCGACCAGAACAACGGGTGAATCGGCGGAGGAACTCTGGCGACCAAAACTCGCAGAGGAGGGCACCAAAAGATGCTGTGCTACAAGGCGATCGTAAAGGTGCTACGGATGCATCGAAACACAGACGAAAACCTCGCTGGCGATGAGGTCCCGCGGTGGTGGGGCTAGAGCAAACCAATGACGAAAATTGAAGACCTTATATGCCCTACGCGCCGGTGCGAGTGCAGCGGAAGCAAAATCGCAAGCAGGGGTCACCGGAACTACGTCGGCGACCATGCCGTGGCGGAGAAGCTCTCGGGTCCGAGAGGACATGACCGAAACAGGGCACAAACGAGAGGAGGACCATGCATGTGTGACGCCCCCAATTTGACCGTACACTAATCATACACGCAAACGTGTACGATCAAGATCAGGGACCCACGGGAAGATATCACAACACAACTCTACAAATAAAAATAAGTCATACAAGCATCATATTACAAGCCAGGGGCCTCGAGGGCTCGAATACAAGAGCTCGATCATAGACGAGTCAGCGGAAGCAACAATATCTGAGTACAGACATAAGTTAAACAAGTTTGCCTTAAGAAGGCTAGCACAAACTAGGATACAGATCGAAAGAGGCGCAGGCCTCCTGCCTGGGATCCTCCTAAACTAATCTTGGTCGTCGTCAGCAGGCTGCACGTAGTAGTAGGCACCTCCCGAGTAGTAGTAGTCATCACCGACAGTGGCGTCTGGCTCCTGGGCTCCAACATCTAGTCGTAGCAATCGGGTATAGGAAGGGGGAAAAGGGGGAGTAAAGCAACCGTGAGTACTCATCCAAAGTACTCGCAAGCAAGGGGCTACACTACATATGTATGCATTGGTATCAAATGGAAAAGGGGTATTTTATGTGGACTGAACAGCAGAATGCTGGAATAAGAGGGGGATAGCTAGTCCTGTCGAAGACTACGCTTCTGGCAGCCTCCGTCTTGTAGCATGTAGAAGAGAGTAGACTGAAGTCCTCCAAGTAGCATCGCATAGCATAATCCTAACCGATGATCCTCCCCTCGTCGCCCTGTGAGAGAGCGACCACCGGTTGTATCTGGCACTTGGGAGGGTGTGTTTTATTAAGTATCCGGTTCTAGTTGTCATAAGGTCAAGGTACAACTCCAAGTCGTCCTGTTACCGAAGATCACATCTATTCAAATAGATTAACTTCCCTGCAGGGGTGCACCACATAACCCAACACGCTCGATCCCATTTGGCCGGACACACTTTTCTGGGTCATGCCCGGCCTCGGAAGATCAACACGTCGCAGCCCTATCTAGGCACAACAGAGAGATCAGCACGCCGGTCTAAATCCTATGGCGCAGGGGTCTGGGCCCATCGCCCTTTGCACACCTGCATGTTGCGAACGCGGCCGGAAACAAACCAAGCCTAGCAGGCGTTCCAGTCCAATCCGGCGCGTGCCGCTCAGTCGCTGACGTCACGAAGGCTTCGACTGATACCACGACGTCGAGTGCCCATAACTGTCCCCGCGTAGATGGTTAGTGCGTATAGGCCAGTAGCCAGACTGAGATCAAATAGCAAGATCTCGTTAAACGTGTTATTTTGAAATAACCGCGAACACCGACCAGGGCCAGGCCCACCTCTCTCCTAGGTGGTCTCAACCTGCCCTGTCGCTTCGCCACAAAGATCCACTCAGAGGGCCGTCGTGATAAACGTCCTTTCGGACCCAATCCGTGGATCACTCGCGGGTACTCCTACGAGCCGACCCGTCTTTAGTCACCTCAAGTATCATATATAAGGTATATAGTATATACCCGTGATCACCTCCCGAGTGATCACGGCCCGATAGTATAGCATAGCAGACGGACAAGAATGAAGGGCCACTGATGATAAACTAGCATCCTATACTAAGCATTAGGATTGCAGGTAAAGGTATCAATAGTAGTAGCAAGGACAGGGTATGCATCAGGATAGGATTATCGGAAAGCAGTAACATGCTACACTACTCTAATGCAAGCAGTATAGAGGAGAGTAGGCGATATCTGGTGATCAAGGGGGGGCTTGCCTGGTTGCTCTGGCAAGAGAGAGTGGTCGTCAACACCGTAGTCATACTGGGTAGCAGCGGCGTCGGTCTCGGTGTCTAGTAGAGAAGAGGGGGAAGAAACAATAAATATAATGCAAACAAATGCATGATGATGCATGACATGACAAAGCGTGATGCTAGGTGTGCCCTAACGCGGTACGAGGTGGTACCGGTGAAGGGGGGAACATCCGGGAAATTATCCCCGGTGTTTCGCGTTTTCGGGCAGAGGAGCCGGAGGGGGAAAGTTGCGTGTTCGCTATGCTAGGGATGCGTGGCGGATAAATGGGCTGCGCATCCGGATTCGTCTCGTCATTCTGAGCAACTTTCATGTTGAAAATATTTTAATCCGAGTTACGGATTAAAAGATATGATTTTCTAAAGATTTTATTAATTTCTGGAATTTAATTAATTATTTAAATTAATTCGAAATGGATTTATGACATCAGCATGATGTCATGCTGATGTCAGCAGTCAACGGGGGTTGACTGGTCAACCTGACCAGTGGGTCCCACTGGTCAGTGACACATGTTAATTAAACAGTTTAATTAAACTAATCAAAATTAATTAGGGGGTGGGCCCCACTGTCATACTAATTAATTAGCTAATTAACAGTAGTTAATTAGGTTAATTAATCATTAGGTTAATTAATCTTAATTGGTTTATTTAATCAGAATTAATTAAGTTAATTAATTAGTTAATTACTTACTTAATTAATTATTTTTATTATTTATTATTTTATTTTTATTTTTATTATATATTTTTATACGTTCTAGGGGTTTGGGCCCCCTGTGTCATTGGCAGGGGGGTCTTGGCTGTTTTGGGCGTAACGGGCGCGGGCGCCTGTGCACCCGAACGGTGCAACAGGGGGGCGCCGGCGGAGGCCGTAGCCCAGCGCGGCGGGGCGAGGCACGCGGGCCGGAGCAGCGGCGTCAGCCAGCGGCGGAGGGGCCCTAGCGGCGAGCAGCAGGGGACGGCGGCGCGCGGGCGCGTGCCCGAGGCCACCAGGGGAGGCGGGCTCCGGTGAGCCGTGGAGCACGGGACAAAGGCGAGGCCACCGCGGACACGAGCCAGCAGGGCTCGCGGATGGCGCGTATAGAGGGAAGTGGTGCGGCAGCTGGGCGCAGGGAGCGGGGCGTGGCGGAAGGCGAGCTGGCGCGCGCGTGCGCTAGACGAGGTAGCAGCGGGGGGGAGAGGGCGCGGCCACGGCGCGTGCGGAGGCACGCCGGTCACGGCGAGGCCGCGGTGAGCAGAGGAGCGAGAGAGAGGAGCGCGGAGACGAGCGCGGCAGCGGACTCACATTGGGGCGTAGGGAACGGGGCAGTGGGGGTTGGGGAGGACGACGGCGACGACGTGCGTGGCGGAGACGAGGTGCAGGCCGGCGAGGAGGTGCGGGCTCCGGGCGCGGCATCCTGGCGCGGGACGGCGAGGTCGTCGCGGCGACGGGCGACGGGATCAGGGGTGCAGGGCGGCGCGGGATCGGGCCCCTCCCCGATCCAGAACCAGCCGAGTGTGGGGGCGCCGGGAAGGAGGGTTGAGGAGGCGGGCGCTGGGCGGCAGCGGCGATGGTGAACAGCAGCGGGGCGACGGGACGGCCCGATCCGATCCGATCTGGATCGGGTGAGAGGGAGAGACGAGGGAGTGGGGGGGAGTGATTGCGGTTGTGGGGAGTGGGGGAAGGAGTGCGTTTAGGGTTTGGGGGGAGTGGGAGTGGGAGAGGCCTATGTAGGCCAGAGGCATGGGCCGGCCTGGTCAGTTGGTTGGCCGGCTGGGCCGGTTGGCCCAGGGGAGGGGGGAAGGGGGTGGTTTCCTTTTTTTCCTGTTTTGTTCTTTTCCTTTTAATTATTCTTTGGTTTGTTTTTATTTTACTTTAGTTCTATTATTATGAATCCATGTCCTAAGATAGAATTTCAATTTGGTACACTGTCACAAAGAGTTTGGTGCAATAAATAGAATAGTTTGCATATTTTTATTATGTAAAATGCATTTAAATATTTGTTTTAGCTGCTGTTTTATTTACCTTTGAGCATCTAAACATTTTATAAAAATGTGGTTTCATCATCATAATTACCTATGCATTATATGTCACCCCTCGAACATTTTAGTTTTAACTTTTGAAAACCTTTGTTGTTTGCTTGATTTTGAATTTGAATTTGAATCAGTTTCGAACTAACTCGAGTTTGTCAACTGTAACCGAGGTGACGTGGCACCATTAGCAGAGTTTTACTGTAGCTTGATTATCCGGGCGTCACAATTCTCCTCCACTACAAGAAATCTCGTCCCGAGATTTAGGAGGGGAGTAAGGGGGAAAGACTAGGTTGCGAAATTCTAATGGGTCTTCTCGGTCTTTGTTGCACTTCCCGAAGTAGTTGATCCTTTACGTTGATGTCTCCATTTCTCTGCTTCAAGTCATCATGATGAAGTCGACATCCTTTCTTCGGGATCTACATCGTATTTATGAATAGGTAACGGGGCAAATCGGCAACGACAGAATGCTACAAGGGTAATAATCTGGGATTAACCCATGAATGAGCATACGAGTACCTCTCGAGTTGAACAAATAAAACACATCAAGAGTAAAGTTGGAAGGTACAATAAGAAGTTTCAAGCAGCCAAGCAATCGTTCAATGCCTAGACAGAAGGTGAAAGGGGTTTCAAAGCAACGGAATAATTATTGTGGCCGATATCAGAATAGATCACTAGGAATGTGGCTCGTGAATTGCATACGAAGCCAAGCGCGAGAATTAACTTTGGAAACGGGGTGTACAGGAGAGTCAGGTTCTGATCCTGTGGCACTGTGGGTTATGGGCCCACCATGTGGGTTAAAGGTAGGAAGGTGCTAAACAATTTGCATGGTCAAGATAGCAAGGTAGGTCAGAGTATCGCATGTCAGTTATGTCAGCAACAACATCGGTACCAAGGGCGAGGGACGAAGAGAACCATCTTCCTGCTCGTTGAACGAGGCAGACCAATAGGCAAAGTTCTCGTCCATCGGTGGTTACCAGAATGTCAACAACATTAGTAGCAGGGTCTTACTGATAGAGTTGTACACTGAGGTGCTTATAAAAGCAGCGACGTATTACTGCTTAGATCATATAAACCTCAAGAAGGTTGAACAGAACAATGGAAAGGAAAATGTGATTATCAGATTAAACAGAAGAATGGAAAGGAAAAGGTCCAAATTGGAATCATTGTCCAATAACTCTGAAGCAATAGGGTTGCTAGAGATATTAAATTTGCACAACGGAGTTCACTCAACACGGGGACCAGGTAAAGAATGGTGATGGCGAGAAGCATCACTGTATCACGAATTCTTAAGAGGTGGTAAAATTCTCACAACATTGATGACCTAATAGATGGTAATGTTCCAAGGTAAAGAAAACCAATTGCTGGATAGCAAGGAACTGAAGTTATAACACCAAACACGAACAAGCTTGTGCTGGTGGGAAGGCAATAAAGTGGTCGATGATAATAAAATTCATCGAGGGAAAGGATGGTATTTCTCATCATGAATTCAATTGGTATCTTGGAAGAGGTCAAAATGTTGATGATGATCATGACACATTTGTCGAGGGGTTTCAAGAAGATACTGGTCGGCGATGACATCAAGCCAAAGGAATGATGAAGCAAAAGGTTATTGAACCCAAGGGTATGATACAAACTCGAAACCAAGCTCGTTGTTTAAGGCAAAGTGGTATGATGAGGAAGATCGACGTAAGCTTAGCTCATCGTCGAAAATTGTGCTCCGGGAATAAGGACCAGGTAGCACAGTTAAAATCGGCACGACAATGATATAGCTAAACAGGCTAGGAATGATGTGATGGTGTTCAAACTCGTAAGTAATGAAGGTTATCAAGAGTTGCTTAATCGCGATGCGGACTCGAGTCAGTTATCGGTGTCTTTGAGTGTTTAATAACTTAGAGCCCGTGAAAAATTGGAATCAATGAGAATGTAGCACTTGATGAAGAACTCATAAGAAGTTATGCAGCTCCATGATAATCTTGAGATACCAGGGGTATTACTCGACGACAAATCAAAGTAGAGGTTGGACAGGTGCAATGATCTGCACAAGACAAGTACTCAACTTGTCTGATAAATGGTATTAATGAGAAAATATTGTCGGAACCATGAATGCAAAGGACCAAACATAGATACAGGACGAACTTATAACAAGGGGATTAATATCATTTGCAAGAAGCTTCGATGATAAGTTTCACATTGGGTGCATGGGCATGAACGCAAAGGCTCAAGGTCGACTCCCACTTCCTCCATGCATAACCTTTCATTTTACTTCTCGCTTTTGATGACGCTGCAGTGTAGAAATTTTATCTAGCAAAATACCAGATGAGTATGACTCATGAAAACTTTCGAGTTCACACATAATAAGGAAGGCATAGGTTCAACCCATCGGGGTATCGTGGAAACATATTCCGCAAGCTTTAATAATAAACATCACCAGCTCGAAAGTAGAGCATTGTTCAAAAGTAGATGATACAATTTACCAAAGGTATTGTATACCCATGGAAAGGCTCACAAGGTTATTCAATATGAAGGACACTACCGGATAAAATCCAACAAAGGAACCCATGGTCCACAAGGGATCTGATGTGAGCATCGTACTCAACCAGAGGAAGAAAATGCAAGGAGATCTGATTATAGAAACAACTGACTAATTCAAAGTTCAAATGCAAAAGACTTATGATTTCCAAACCAGGGGATCAGAAGCAACGCTCTGATCAAGGATGGATAAGTTGAGTAGGCTTAGGGGTAAAATTGACAACAATTTGATTGGTCGAGATCCAGCTCATGTTAAAAATGACGTCTGAGCTGAAAGGATGAATTCTAGGATCTGATTGAGGATTGCGAGCATTCGCAATATTTTGAATCAATGGACTCAAAATGATAGTGACAAAGGCTGCCAATAAGAGTACTATACTTATGGGATTAACCATAATGCAAGCAAGCAAGAATTTCAAGAGCAATAAGCTGCTAAGGATTTTGGGAAGATCGAATATTATTTTGAAGACCTTAGTGAAACACATAAACAACCGGGGATGGGCGGATACTCAGTATGTGTGAGGAATAATCCGTAGGGGTGTCCATGTGGTTAATGAACTGCAAGGCAGTAGGCACAAAGTATTCTCGGAACAATAAAGAGAATTTTTAGGGTATCTTGTAATAACAAGATCCATGGGATTGAAAAGGCAAGTGTATGTAGTTATCCGTAATGATATAACAGTGGTAGGGAATTGCAAAAGCAACGGGCACAAAGTCTCAAAAGAGTATCGGAGAGTAACTTCAAAATCTTCTGGTGCAGTAGGCGATCATTTGTGATAAGGGGCTCTCCGGGTGAAGTAATTACGAGAACCTAGAGTTAGAGTTAGAAAAACCATTTAACCCGAATAGAAGAGAGGTTAGAATCCTAGAGTATAGGTCGAGGAGTAAAAGATCCTAGAACCACCCAGATGGCGACGTGGGCCCGTAAGGCACACATCCATGTTAGTAAAAGTTTTTTGTAATGTCTAGACTCGACTTCGGCCAAGGAGTGTGGAAGGGGGCTTCCTACAGGCAGTCGGCTCTGATACCAACTTGTGACGCCCCCGATTTGACCGTACACTAATCATACACGCAAACATGTACGATCAAGATTAGGGACCCACGGGAAGATATCACAACACAACTCTACAAATAAAAATAAGTCATACAAGCATCATATTACAAGCCAGGGACCTCGAGGGCTCGAATACAAGAGCTCGATCATAGACGAGTCAGCGGAAGCAACAATATATGAGTACAAACATAAGTTAAACAAGTTTGCCTTAAGAAGGCTAGCACAAACTAGGATACAGATCGAAAGAGGCGCATGCCTCCTGCCTGGGATCCTCCTAAACTACTCCTGGTCGTCGTCAGCGGGCTGCACGTAGTAGTAGGCACCTCCCGAGTAGTAGTAGTCGTCATCGAAAGTGGCGTCTGGCTCCTGGGCTCCAACGTATGGTCGCAGCAATCGGGTATAGGAAGGGGGAAAAGGGGGAGTAAAGCAACCGTGAGTACTCATCCAAAGTACTCGCAAGCAAGGGGCTACACTACATATGTATGCATTGGTATCAAATGGAAAAGGGGTATTTTATGTGGACTGAACAGCAGAATGCCGGAATAAGAGGGGGATAGCTAGTCCTGTCGAAGACTACGCTTCTGGCAGCCTCCGTCTTGTAGCATGTAGAAGAGAGTAGACTGAAGTCCTCCAAGTAGCATCGCATAGCATAATCCTAACCGATGATCCTCCCCTCGTCGCCCTGTGAGAGAGCAACCACCGGTTGTATCTGGCACTTGGTGGGTGTGTTTTATTAAGTATCCGGTTCTAGTTGTCATAAGGTCAAGGTACAACTCCAAGTCATCCTGTTGCCGAAGATCACGGCTATTTGAATAGATTAACTTCCCTGCAGGGGTGCACCACATAACCCAACACGCTCGATCCCATTTGGCCGGACACACTTTTCTGGGTCATGCCCGGCCTCGGAAGATCAACACGTCGCAGCCCTATCTAGGCACAACAGAGGTCAGCACGCCGGTCTAAATCCTATGGCGCAGGGGTCTGAGCCCATCGCCCTTTGCACACCTGCACGTTGCGAACGCGGCCGGAAGCATACCTAGCCTAGCAGGCGTTCCAGTCCAATCCGGGCACGCCGCTCAGTCGCTGACGTCACGAAGGCTTTGACTGATACCACGACGTCGAGTGCCCATAACTGTCCCCGCGTAGATGGTTAGTGTGTATAGGCCAGTAGCCAGACTTAGATCAAATACCAAGATCTCGTTAAATGTGTTATTTTGAAATAACCGCGAACACCGACCAGGGCCAGGCCCACCTCTCTCCTAGGTGGTCTCAACCTGCCCTGTCGCTTTGCCACAAAGATCCACTCGGAGGGCCGTCGAGACAAACGTCCTTTCAGACCCAATCCGTGGATCACTCGCGGGTACTCCTACGAGCCGACCCGTCTTTAGTCACCTCAAGTATCATATATAAGGTATATAGTATATACCCGTGATCACCTCCCGAGTGATCACGGCCCGATAGTATAGCATGGCAGACGGACAAGAATGAAGGGCAACTGATGATAAACTAGCATCCTATACTAAGAATTTGGATTGCAGGTAAAGGTATCAACAGTAGTAGCAAGGATAGGCTATGCATCAGGATAGGATTATCGGAAAGCAGTAACATGCTACACTACTCTAATGCAAGCAGTATAGAGGAGAGTAGGCGATATCTGGTGATCAAGGGGGGGAGCTTGCCTAGTTGCTCTGGCAAGAGAGAGTGGTCGTCAACATCGTAGTCGTACTGGGTAGCAGCGGCGTCGGTCTCGGTGTCTAGCGAGAGAAGAGGGGGAAGAAACAATAAATATAATGCAAACAAATGCATGACGATGCATGACATGACAAAGCGTGATGCTAGGTGTGCCCTAACGCGGTACGAGGTGGTACCGGTGAAGGGGGGAACATCCAGGAAATTATCCCCGGTGTTTCGCGTTTTCGGGCAGAGGAGACGGAGGGGGAAAGTTGCGTGTTCGCTATGCTAGGGATGCGTGGCGGACAAACGGGCTGCGTATCCGGATTCGTCTCCTCGTTCTGAGCAACTTTCATGTTGATAATATTTTAATCCGAGTTACGGATTAAAAGATATGATTTTCTAAAGATTTTATTAATTTCTGGAATTTAACTAATTATTTAAATTAATTCAAAGTGGATTTATGACATCAGCATGATGTCATGCTGACGTCAGTAGTCAACGGGGGTTGACTGGTCAACCTGACCACTGGGTCCCACTGGTGAGCGACACATGTTAATTAAACAGTTTAATTAAACTAATCAAAATTAATTAGCGGGTGGGCCCCACTGTCATACTAGTTAATTAGCTAATTAACAGTAGTTAATTAGGTTAATTAATCATTAGGTTAATTAATCTTAATTGGTTTATTTAATCAGAATTAATTAAGTTAATTAATTAGTTAGTTAATTAATTAATTTTATTATTTATTATTTTATTTATATTTTTATTATATTTTTTATACGTTCTTGGGGTGTGGGCCCCCTGTGTCATTGGCAGGGGGTCTTGGCGGTTTTGGGCGTAACGGGCGCGGGCGCCTATGCACCCGAACAGCGCAACAGGGGGGGCGCCGACGGAGGACGTAGCCCAACGCGGCGGGGCGAGGCATGCGGGCCGGAAGCAGCGGCGTCAGCCGACGGCGGAGGGGCCCTAGCGGCGAGCAGCTGGGGACGGAGGCGAGGCCGCCGCGGGCGCGAGCCAGCAGGGCTCGCGGATGGCGCGTATAGAGGGCAGTGGTGCGACAGCTGGGCGCGGGAAGCGGGGCGTGGCCGAAGGCGAGCTGGCGCGCATGTGCGCTGGACGAGGTAGCAGCGGGGGGGAGAGGGTGCGGCCACGGCGCGTGCGGAGGCACGCCGGTCATGGCGAGGTCGCGGTGAGCAGAGGCATGAGAGAGAGGAGCGCGGAGACGAGCGCGTCAGCGGGCTCACATTGGGGCGTAGGGAACGGGGCAGTGGGGGTTGGGAAGGACGACGACGACGACGTGCATGGCGGAGACGAGGTGCAGGCCAGCGAGGAGGCGTGGGCTCCGGGCGCGGCGTCCTGGCGCGGGACGGGGAGGTCGTCGCGGCGACGGGCGGCGGGATCGGGGGTGCAGGGCGGCGCGGGATCGGGCCCCTCCCTGATCCAGAACCAACCGAGTGTGGGGGCGCCGAGAAGGAGGGTTGAGGAGGCGGGCGCTGGGCGGCGGCGGCGGCGATGGTAAACGGCGGCGGGGCGACGGGGACGGCCCGATCCAATCTGGATCGGGTGAGAGGGAGAGACGAGGGAGTGGGGGGAGTGGTTGCGGTCGTGGGGAGTGGGGGGATTGAGTTTAGGGTTTGGGGGGAGTGGGAGTGGGAGAGGCCTATGTAGGCCAGAGGCATGGGCCGGCCTAGTCAGTTGATTGGCCGGCTGGGCCGGTTGGCCCAGGGGAGGGGGGGAGTGGGGGGGGAGGGGGTGGTTTCCTTTAATTTTTCCTATTTTGTTCTTTTCCTTTTAATTATTCTTTGGTTTGTTTTTATTTTACTTTAGTTCTATTATTATGAATCCATGTCCTAAGATAGAATTTCAATTTGGTACACTGTCACAAAGAGTTTGGTGCAATAAATAGAATACTTTGCATATTTTTATTATGTTAAAGGCATTTAAATATTTGTTTTAGCTGCTGTTTTATTTACCTTTGAGCATCTAAATATTTTATAAAAAATTGGTTTCATCATCATAATTACCTATGCATTATATGTCACCCCTCGAACATTTTAGTTTTAACTTTTGAAAACCTTTGTTGTTTGCTTGATTTTGAATTTGAATTTGAATCGGTTTCGAACTAACTCGAGTTTATCAACGGTAACCGAGGTGACGTGGCACCATTAGCAGAGTTTTACTGTAGCTTGATTATCCGGGCGTCACAGCATGGGAGGTTATCGTGCTCACGTAGGGTTGGTTGCTGGAGTAGATTGAGCTCGGGGATGGCCGACGGTGACGAATTCCGATGGCGGTGTGCTCCTGCCGAAGATGAAGAAGATGAAGACGACAACGAGGATCTTGGCATTCCGCGGTGATGAAGAGGAAGAAGACGATGTCGTGGAAGAAGATCGCAGCGCCCTCGGGCCCTTTTGGCTCCTGGCCTTGCTTGAAGTCGGAGAAGATGACACTGAGGCCTCGCAAACGACGGTGGAGCACGCTCGGTGGTTCTCTACTCCTCTGTTTCTTGAGAAAGAAGGAGAAACAGAGGGAAGGAAAGGGGTGGCAGCAGCGAGAGGGGGAGAGTAAACCCTAGGGCGTGGGGCTACGGTCTTTATAGGATGGGAGGCGCGAGGTCGTGGCCTTTCCTCGTGGCCATGTGCCTCTGTTGGAGGAGTTTTACCGTGAGAGGGAAACGAGCGAAGGAGGAGGAAGCACCGTAACGAAGGGAGGATGACATGCAGGCCCCGCGTGAGTGAAAGTGGCTGGCGGCGAAGGAGCTGCTGCTGGGCCACGACACTAGTGGGCTGGCAGATGATGCTACTGGTGCTAGAAGGCTGGGGTCCAGGTAAATCCCTTCTCCTGTTTCTTTCAAATCTCTGTGTATTTATAAATAACCAAATAGAAGAACGGAAAAGACCAGGGTGTCTGGAGAAGAATAAGGAGGAAGTAAAAATATTCCTAGGCTCCTCGATTTATGAAGGATTTGAATAAAAATGGTTTGGGCATTTTTAAGGATAGAAAAATAATTCATGTTTGAATTAAATTTAAACTTGAGCCATTTTTGAACCCAACCAAAACATCTTCAAATGAGCTGAAAATTGGCAGAGAGGGTTTAGGCATGGTGAACTAGCATCGGGAAAAGAATGAACATTTATGGAGGAGGGGAAAAGGCCACTTGCCAAAATGAAAGAAAGAAGAAGGAAGGAGGAGGTGATGACGCAAGATCATACATGGAGCATCCAACAATGTAACATGCATGAATATGACAATGCACATGATGATTATAAGAATGCAAAATTACAAGAGGCACAAATGCAACATGACAACGATGGGCATGGCAATGCAATATAACCAAATGATGAACATGATGCAAGAAGCAAAAAAATGACAATGGCACTCATCCGATCATGGCAACAAATAGATCAAACACATAACGACAACGAGATAAAAGTAAGGCATCTGGAGCGTCGGTCTTGGGGCGTCACAACTCTCCTCCATTAACAGAAGATCTCGTCTCGAGATCTAAGGATGGCACCGGAGAAAAGTGGAAGAGGAAGAGGTAAAACAAAGTTGCTTCTTTGACAAACAAGTGAAACCCTGAGACGAGGTTGAACAAAATGAAAGAAAGAATACCATTGAGATGAACAAGATTGCAAACAGTCCGTTGGGCAAGAGGAACAAGGAATACGACGAGAACGAAGAGCTCGAGGTAGAAGTTAGGCTTTGAAATCACTCCGGTAGAAAACAGAAGGAGAACTTGATAAGATGAAAAGAACTTGAAAAGAGAACACCACACTCAAGTCGAATGGATAAGCGAAGGAAAGAACAAGATCTTTGACAAAAATGGAATGATGGGTCGAAGAGTGCAACATCACAATGCTTCCGGAATGAATGAATAGAAGCTAGATCGTTATGAAGAAAGAAAGTAGAAGAAAATGATAACTTGTACCCCCAATGAATTAGAAGGCATCCCTAGAAAGAAGGATTGAATGGAGTTGTTGAGAATTAAACAACAAAAGAATAAGGTTTTTGTGGGTTTATGGAAACCGTCTCAAAATTATGAGGTGAAATTCCGCCACTAACGGAAACACCGAATTGGATTGATATCAACAAGGAGACGAGAAACTTATTTCACCGGGAGGATAAATGAAGAACTTGGGTCATTTATGGGCACCATAGATAGCAACAATCCTTAGGGAAGGCTTTAGGTGAAATATAACCCAAGATAATTCCAAGGAAGAAAATGATGGGTTGAAAAGATGTCTTGAGCGAAGAGAAATGATGGATTTAGATATGCCACTCTTGAAAATTTGTGAATCATGAAACGCGAAGGGAAATTATCAACAATGACATAACACCACCTGGAAAAAATAAGATAGAAAGAACTGCACTTCAGAATGCAAGATGAAGAATGCTTGAACTCCTCAAAACAAGACATGTGTTGATTACCATGTTTATTTGAGAGTATAGCTTGGTGGGTCATGACTTCGAGAGAGATCTTGAAGAACAACTAAAGAATGAACAGAATCCTTGATGAGCCACCATGAAGAAACTCTCTAAGAACTCCAGATAGATAAATAGAAGGTCGCAAGGAAAATAAGCTTGAAAAGAATGAGATGAATCCTTGCGTTGATTAAATGGAGCTTCGCGATGATATAACCGAGAAAAACATGGAACTCCAGAAAGAAAAGATAAACCATCTCGAACCGAGAAATGTGACATGAAGAACAATTCTGGAACGAAGAAACTAGATCACTTGGATGAAACACTACTAAGAATTACGTTATGTGTATCCTTCACCAATTTAAATTGATGACAAGCAACGGATTTGGCATACTACTTATTCTCGTAGAAAGGATTAAGAGAGATATATCCAAACTTGAGAAAAGACTTCAATGAACCACCGGTAGGATTGGAAAGAAGGAATGAATCTGTATGATAACAAAGGAAGAGAACTCTTGAACGAACCACCATAAGAATTTTTAAGAGAACGGGCGAACAAAACAAACACATCGCCAGGAGGAATTCGAAAATGAACGAAGGTACTTGGGAGAATTTAGGTAAAAGTGAAATGAAGAGATCATGAACTGACTAGAGAATACTTGAGCGATGCACCAGTAAAATTTGGAGAATGAGAGCTGAAAGCTGAGAATGAGTAATGTTTGAAAAGATGGCCTTCGGAGAATCGAACTGAAAAGGCTCCCGAATTGCTCTGGATGGGTGAAAAGAATTCTCACAATCGAAAGCAATAATGAGAGGATGACATCAAGCTTGAACTTCGCATCTTTGAGAGAAACGGATAAGATTTGGAGGAAAACTCTTCTTTGGTCTTCAACTGTTGAGAATGATGACGAGAACCACCACTAAGAATTGTTAAGGCACTCCAGGATGGAAAATTAGAATGGTTGAACCATGATGAAAAGAATGTGAAAGATCTTGGAGAAGGCATTTGACTGATGATAACTCATTCTTACGTCAAACTTGGAAAAGAATTTGAGAGTAACTCCGAGAAGATTAGAAGAGTCAGGTAAGAGACTGGGAAAAGACCTATGGGTTAGGTGTGACGCCCCAAGACCGGAGCTTCAGATGCCTTCCATGGTTTCCGAGTTTCGTCATGTGTTTTGTTTTGTCTGTTGCATCCATCTTTGCATCATGTACATTGCATCATGTCATCATGCCTTCATGTCTTTAATCTTTGCAACTCAACTAAATAAATTGCATGGATCTTTGGTCCATTTAAACCGAGGGAAGTCACATTGTGATTCTCTTTACAACATATTCTCCCAATATTTTAGGGAGCTATATAAAACTATATTCCAATAATTTGGAATCACCCGTAAACACACTTGCAACTTAAACTCTCATGTATTTTCTACTTCGAGTTTGCTCCTCAATCTTCACCCAGAAATTCTTTTATCTTTTTCTGGAGGTCTACCAAAAATCTCAACATTTTTGGGACCTCTCTAACGCCCACTTCTTATTCAAACTCATTTGAATTTAATTCAAACGAGTTCGAATCCAAACTTTGCACACATGCTCATTTATACTTCTCTTGGATCGAGATCATTTTTGCGAGTCCAGTAAAATTAACTCCATGCCCAATCTCCACTCCAATCTCGCTCAACATTTCTTCTGTTTCCTTTTTTTAATTAGAGATGGAATAAGAAAGAGAGAGAGGAGTTCACCCAAGCAGGCCTCCTGGCCTATTCCCCTCCCCACCAAATTGGCCAAGGCCCACCTAACCCCTTCCCTGCGGCCTGACCTAGTCGGCCCGAGGCCCAGCCGCGACCTCACCCCTCGCTCCCTTTCCCCGTTCCCTCTCGCGCCGCCAGGGAACCGCTCGCCCGATCCCCATCTCCCTGCTCGTTCCCCATCTCCCCCAATCCCTTCCTCCACCGCCGCCTCTCCCCTTCATCCCGACCCCCTCGCTCTCCCTCCCCTCGTCTCCCTCTCCTCTCTTCCACCTCGAGCCAGGGGAGGAGCCCCCGCGCCCAATCCCCTCTAGCGCCAGCGGCGACGACCGAGCCTCCCCCGGCGCGCCCCTGCTTCTCCTCCGCCTCTCTGCGCCTCCTTGCGGACGCCGAGGAATGATGTGGACCGTGCCTTCCGGCCTCCCTGCTCCCTCACACGGGCCGTGACCACCCTCAAGTCCAAGCTCCGCCGCCCTCTCGTGCCTCTGCCGCACCGGCCTGCGAGCCCGTCGGCGACCTCGACCTTCAGGCCGTCGCCGCGCCTCCGCCGAGCCTCCTCTTGCCGCTGCCGGTCGAGCTCAAAGCTCCACTAATGCACGCTGCTTGCTCATCTCGCGCCACTCCTCCATGCCCCATCAGCCTCCTCTGCTCGCGCAGCAGCGTTCCACCTCCATCACCATGTGCTGGACCCCGAGTTCACCTTCCTCAACGTCACCATGCCATGGCCAATTTTGTTGCTTCACTGTTGGGCATGAGTTGCCTTGCTGCTGCCTCGAGAGGCCCTTTTGTCGTGCTTCATTTTGGGTCGGCCAGAACAAGGACGCCAAGTACCGTCGCCGAAGACCCATTTACAACTACCGTCGCCAAGACCCCGTGAACGTCTACCCGACGACCGCCGAGTACCTCTTCGCGAGTACCACTACCATCGCGTGGATCCGCCAAGACGGTGGAGTAAACGAACATGTACCACTACGCCCGGAGACATCGGATCCGTCAAGTCCGAAGACCCATAGTACCACGACAACCCCGACAGGATTTGTATTCGTCAAGTTCGACTACAACGACTACAACGTGTACCACTACCATCGTCGAAGACCCGTGTAACGCATGCGTCAAGTACCTCTTCGGAAGACCCGAACGTCTACGAACCGTGTACGACTACGGTCGCCGAAGACCGCGAGTACAACTACTTCCCAATACGGCACCTAGTTCCACCACCGACGCCCGTGTTGGATGCACCAAGTACCGCACCGGAATGCCAAGTACATGGATATGCCAAGTTCCCCTCCGAACATGTACGAATATGCCCGGTGATGCGACAAGTACCCCGATAACGTGTACAACTACTCCATCAAGATCGGACCGACAAGCACCCCGACGTCGTGTGAACCACTACCGTCACCCCGAAGACATTGGAGTCATCAAGTACCTCTTCGAACGAACATGAACCACTACTTCCGCTACTACCGAACCCAATCCGCTTCGAAAATGAACGCTTCGAAGGTATAACCGCCGAGCCGTTGACCCCGTGGACGAAAGCTTGTGTTGTATGAGATGAACCCTTTGTCTGCACCGTGTCCGTTTTGTCACCCGTTTCCATGTCACTAACCTGTGGGAACCCGGTAGTCGGGAGAACCCCACCATCTTGCTCAACTCGCTCACGCCCTATCTTTTCACCGACATCTCAATCGAGTTACCAGAACCGGAATGTTGCCGTGGCACCATTTCCATTGTCGTTGCCGTGGCACCCCTTTCGTTTCTGCCACGATGACAAATGCTTCATATTATGGTCATGTCAACATTTTCATAAAATTGCATAAACTTGAACATGGCATCCGCATCATGTTAACAACATCAAGAATGGTTTAAATTGTTGTTTGCATTAATTTACTAATGCATATGGGGATTTACCGGATTCGTTGTTTGTTATATCCGACCCCATTTAAATTGTTTAGATAGTATAGTTTTTTTATGCTTCACCTATTGCCATGTTAACCAACATTTAATATTGTTGAGTACCTAATCGGGAGTGAACTAAATAATTGATGTGGTGTTCCGTCAATATGCAACTCGTTGCATATTGAGCTCCACTTAATTTGTAGTTTTGTTTGTGCACTCTGCCATGCCATGCCTCTTTAAACCAGACACGCGTCATACTTGGTCGTGCATCATGCCATGTTGATGTGATGGTTATTTACTATGTTGTTTTCTTATTTCCGGGTTGCTTCTCTCGTTAGCTTCGATTCCGTTCCATAGTTGTAAGGATTCGTTCGACTATGTCTGTGTGTCTTCATCTTGGACTCGTTCTTCTTCCTTGTGGGATCTCAGGCAAGATGACCATACCCTCAAAATCACTTCTATCTTTTCTTGCTAGTTGCTCGCTCTTTTGCTATGTTGTGATTCCTACCACTTGCTTTATCATGCCTCCCATACTGCCATGTCAAGCCTCTAACAAACCTTTCCTAGCAAACCATTGTTTGTCTATGTTACCGCTTTGCTCAGCCCCTCTTATAGCGTTGCTAGTTGCAGGTGAATATGAAGTTTGTTCCTTGTTGGAACATGTTTATTGTTGGCATATCATTATTATATCATGTTTATTTTAATGCACCTATATACTTGGTAAAGGGTGGAAGGCCCGGCCTTATGCCTGGTGTTTTGTTCCACTCTTGCCGCCCTAGTTTCCGTCATACTGGTGTTATGTTCCTTGATTTTGCGTTCCTTACACGGTTGGGTGTTATGGGAACCCCTTGACAGTTTGCTTTGAATAAAACTCCTCCAGAAAGGCCCAACCTTGGTTTTACATTTGCACTAACAACCTATCGCCTTCCCTTGGGTTCTGCGGACTCAAGGGTCATCTTTATTTTAACCCCCCCCCCCCCCCCCGAGGCCAGTGCTTGTCTAAGTGTTGGTCCGAACTAGAGTCCTTTGCAGCGCCACCTCGGGGAAACTTGAGGGCTGGTTTTAGTTGTACGGAGTGCTCATCCGGTGTTGTCCTGAGAATGAGATATGTGCAGCTCCTATCAGGATGTCGGCGCATCGGGCGGTCTTGCTGGTCTTGTTTTACCATTGTGGAAATGTCTTGTAACCGGGATTCCGAGTGTGATCGGGTCTTCCTGGGAGAAGGAATATCCTTCGTTGACCGTGAGAGCTTGTGATGGGCTTAGTTGGGACACCCTTGTAGGGTTTTGAACTTTCGAAAGTTGTGCCCGCGGTTATGGGCATATGGGAATTTGTTAATATCCGGTTGTAGAAAACTTGACACTTAACTTACTTAAAATGGATCAACATCGTGTGTAGCCATGATGGTCTCTTTTCGACGGAGTCCGGGAAGGGAACACGGTCTCGTGTTATGCTTGAACGTAAGTAGTTTCAGGATCACTTCTTGATCACTTCTAGTTCACGATCGTGCTTTGCTTCTCTTCTCGCTCTCATTTGCGTAAGTTAGACACCATATATGCTAGTGCTTGCTGCAGTTCCACATCACTACCTTTTCCTACCCATAAGCTTAAATAGTCTTGATCGCGAGGATGTGAGATTGTTGAGTCCCCGTGACTCACAAATACTTCCAAACAGTTTCATGTGCCGATGATACCATTGCAGGTGACGCAACTCAGCTCGAGTGGGAGCTCGATGAAGTTCGTGTTCGTTGTATTGTTTCGTTTCCAGTCGATCAGTAGAGGGGCCCAGTTGGGGCGATCGGGGATCTTTTGCATTAGGGGTTGTCTTTCTTTATTTGGTTCCGTAGTCGGACCTTGATTGTATTCTGGATGATGTAATGCTATATTTATGTATTATGTGAAGTGGCGATTGTAAGCCAACTCTTTATCCCTTTCTTATTCAGTACATGGGATGTGTAAAGATTACCCCTCTTGCAACATGCCTACCATGCGGTTATGCCTCTAAGTCGTGCTCCAACACGTGGGAGATATAGCCGCATCGTGGGTGTTACAAGTTGGTAATCAGAGCCTTCCCCGACTTAGGAGCCCCCTGCTTGATCGAATCGCTGACGTTGTTGAGTCTAGAAAAATGTTTTGAGTCTTATAGGATTATATATATCAGAGAGTAGGATTCTTTTTACTCCTCGGTCCCTTCGTCGCTCTGGTGAGGCCTCCTGACGTAGTGTTTTGACTCTCCTCTCCTCAAATTTTCACGAATTTTTTTTAGGATCACGCGGGTATCTTGGAATCGTTCCGATGGTTTTGTGACGAGAACATTGTTCTTGGTGCCTCCTGACATTTAGGGGTTGTGGCAGTGTCCCGAGGAGTTGAGCTCCGAGGTGTTGTCGTCACAATTTTATCATTGCAGTTCTGGAATACCCGAGTTTCGCCGACATCGAAAATCTCTTTTATGCAGTTGTAGGTGAGATAACCTCGACGGCACCCAGTACTGGGGCGGGAGTTCGGGAGTATTACCATAACTCGTATAACGGATGCTTTTGGAAGGTTGAGGTAAATGATTTCCGAAGGTTTCTTCGTTATGTGTTGAAGGATGGATACAGCTGGATGTAGGTATTACTAGTTTGGGTGAGATATTATGCTTCCCCTGTATCCCCAACACTTTATTGCATAACCAGAAAGTTTCGGAAGTTTATAAGTGTGAATTCAAGTATCTCGTAGGATATCTTTCCAATAGACACATGATTCGATATGGGATCTATCATATGTTTGTTCCGGCTTATTGTGCAAGCCAATCCTTTGTTTTGTTTTTGTTGTGGTATTCGAGTTGCTTCGAAGTCAAATGTTGATTCCATACCTTTTATAAGCGGTGTTCTCATATTTCTATGTGAGTACCAATCCTTCATGATAATCGAGATTTTCATGTCAATCCTTTTCAACCGGCGCGCTTCTCGTCAAGTGGATCCGATCATGTCAACATCCGCAAGATCAATTATCAGTTCTTCTCAACGGTGCTCATTTCATCTGTCCCAAGCTGCCTTTGTTTTCCCGCCCTCCCAACCTTTTTCTTCAAGGACTCGGAGATATTCAAATTGACTATCCATTTTATTCACACGAAGTCTCTTCATTCTTTCCCTTCAATCTTCTTATCCGGTGATTCTCAGGAAGACACTAACGGAGTTTCAAGTTCATCATTCTTCGTTCTCTTTCTTCTTCGGTGTATTCAATTCAAGCTTTGTCGATCATATCCTTCCCTCGTTTCAATGCTTTCTCATACCGGTGCACCTCTTAATCATCCACTTCTCGCTATTCAATTGTTCCGGAGTGCCAAAGATATCTCAGAAGATTCACGTTTCCATTCCCGATCCGTTCAAGTTATTTCGAGGTTATTATGTCATTCAAGCCATTTAATTCAACCGGTGCAATCTCCCTTCAAAACCATTTCAACAGTGTTTCTTTTGAGTGGGCCCTAACCCACAAGTTTTTTTCCAAGATCTTACCTGACTCTTCTAATTTTTTTTCCGGAGTTATTTTCAAATTCATTTCAAAGTTTGATGTAAGAATGAATTGTTATCGGCCAAATGTCTTTCTCCAAGATCTTTCAAATTCTTGTCATCGTCGGTTCAACCTTGCTAATTTTCATCCTGGAGTGTCTCAACAATTCATGGTGGTGTTTCCCATCGTCATTCTCTGCTTTTGAAGACTGAAGAAGAGTTTCTCTTAAATCTTGCTCCGTTCTCGTGAAGATTCATGGTGCTAGCTTTATGCCATCCTCCATTAATTGTTTTCGATTGTGAAAATTCTTTTCACCCTTTCGGAGCAAATCAGGAGCCTTTTCAGTTGGATTCTTCAGAGCCCATCATCTCAGATTTATTCATTCTCAGTGTGTAGCTATCATTCTCCAAATCTTACCGGTGCATCATTCAAATATCCTCAAATCAGTTCATGATCTCTTCTTTCCCTTGTATCTGAATCCCCTCAAGTATCTTCATTCATTTTCAAATTCTTCCCCGTGAATTGTGCTAGGGGTACATTCATTTTTAATTCTTACGGTGGGTTTGCTCAAGATTCTCTTCCATGGTTATCATATTAATTCATTCGTTGTTTCAATCCTACCGGTGGTTCGTTGAAGACCTTCTCAAGTTAGAGATATATCTCTCTTAATCTTTTCTACCAAGAATAAGTAGTATGCCAAATCCGTTGCTTGTCATCAATTTTAATTGGTGAAGGATAAGCATAATGTAATTCTTATTCTTGTTTCATCCAAGTGATTAATTCCTTATTCTGTAGGTTCATCAAAATTCTTGATTTCGTTTGTTCATCTTTCTTTTCGGGGTTCCAAGTTTTTCTCGGTTTTATCATCGCGAAGCTCCATTTAATCAATGCAAGGATTCATCTTATTATTTTCAAGCTTATTTTCCTTGCGACCTTCTTTTTATCCATCCGGAGTTATTCGAGAGTTTTCTACATGGTGGTTCGTCAAGGATTCTTTTCATTCTTCAATTGTTCATCAAGATCTCTTTTGAAGTTCAGATTCGCCAAGCTATACTCTCAAATAAACAGGGTGTTCAACACATGTCTTGTTTTGAGGAGTTCAAGCATTCTTCATTTTGCATTCCGACATGCAATTCTTTCATATCTTATCTTTTCAGGTGGTGTTATGTCACTCTTGACAATTTCCCTTTATGTTTCATGATTCATAAGTTGTCCAGAATGAGATAGTTAAACCCATCAATTTCTTCGAGCATGAGCACTTCTCAATCCATCAATCTCTTCGTTGGAGTTATCTTGTGTCATATTTCACCTTAAGCCTTCCCTAAGGGTTGCCTCTATTTGTGGTGATTATGCATGACCCAAGCTTACTCTTTTCGATGTTGGTTTTCCAACAACTCCGTTCGACCCTTCTCCTAAAGATGCTTTTCCAAGCTCATTTGAGGTAGAAGATGTGGTCTTCTCCTCCGTTCTTTTGATTTCATTCTTACTTTTGTTCTGGAGGCATTGTGATGTTTCTCTCTTCTCTCATCATCTCAAGTTGTGAGGATCGCGTTCTTTTCATGCTTATCCATTTAACCAGAGTGTTGTGTCCTCTGCTCAAGTTCTTTTCATCTTATCAAGTCTTGCATCTCGTTTCTACCGGAGTGCTTGCATGTACTTCTTATCCATTGCAACCCTTTTCTTATGTCTTTCAACCTACAAGGTTCCCGTAATGTTCCTTGTTCCTCTTTTCTAACGGAGTGCTTTCAACTTTGTTCATCTCCGTTGTATTTCTTTCTTTCCAGTTGTTCAACCTCTCAAGGTTCTTTGGTTTCACTTATTTTTCAAAGAAGCAACTTAGTTTTACATCTTCTCTTCCTCTTCCGTTTTCACTCCGGTGCAATCCTAGATCTCGGGACGAGATCCTCTCGTAGTGGTGGAGTGTTGTGACGCCCCAAGACCGGAGCTTCAGATGCCTTCCATGGTTTCCGAGTTTCGTCATGTGTTTTGTTTTGTCTGTTGCATCCATCTTTGCATCATGTCATCATGCCATCATGTCTTTAATCTTTGCAACTCAACTAAATAAATTGCATGGATCTTCGATCCATTTAAACTGAGGGAAGTCACATGGTGATTCTCTTTACAACATATTCTCCCAATATTTTAGGGAGCTATATAAAATTATATTCCAATAATTTGGAATCACCCATAAACACACTTGCAATTTAAACTCTCATGTCTTTTCTACTTCGAGTTTGCTCCTCAAACTTCGCCAATAATTCTGTTATCTTTTTCCGGAGGTCTACCAAAAATCTCAACATTTTTGGGACCTTTGCACACATGCTCATTTATACTTTTCTTGGATCGAGATCATTTTTGCGAGTCCAGTAAAATTAACTCCATGCCCAATCTCCACTCCAATCTCTCTCAACATTTCTTCTGTTTCCTTTTTTAATTAGAGAGGGAATAAGAAAGAGAGAGAGGAGTTCACCCAAGCAGGCCTCGTAGCCTTTCCCCTCCCCACCAAATTGGCCAAGGCCCACCTAACCCCTTCCCTGCGGCCTGACCTAGCCGGCCCGAGGCCCAGCCGCAACCTCACCCCTCGCTCCCTTTCCCTATTCCCTCTCGCGCCGCCAGGGAACCGCTCGCCCGATCCCCATCTCCCCCGATCCCTTCCTCCACCGCTGCCTCTCCCCTTCGTCCCGACCCCCTCGCTCTCCCTCCCCTCGTCTCCCTCTCCTCTCTTCCACCTCGAGCTAGGGGAGGAGCCCCCGCGCCCAATCCCCTCCAGCACCATCGGCGACGACCGAGCCTCCCCCGGCGCACCCCTGCTTCTCCTCTGCCTCTCTGCGCCTCCTCGCGCACGCCAAGGAACGATGTGGACCACACCTTCTGGCCTCCCTTCTCCCTCGCACGGGCCGTGACCGCCCTCAAGGCCAAGCTCCGCCGCCCTCTTGTGCCTCTGCCGCACCAGCCTGCGAGTCCGCCGCCGAACTCCACCAGGCCCCCGCCGGCGCCCTCGACCTTCAGGCCGTCGCTGCACCTCCACCGAGCCTCCTCTGGCCGCTGCCAGTCGAGCTCAAAGCTCCACTGATGCACACTGCTTGCTCGTCTCGCGCCACTCTGCTACCTCTTGAGCACTGCGTTGGATTTCCCCGAAGAGGAGAGGATGATGCAGCAAAGTAGCGTAAGTATTTCCCTCAGTTTTTGAGAACCAAGGTATCAATCCAGTAGGAGGATACGCGCGAGTCCCTGGTACCTACACAAAAACAATAGCTCAACGCAGCCAGCGCGCTTAGGGGTTGTCAATCCCTTCACGGTCACTTACGAAAGTGAGATCTGATAGAGATGATAAATAATATTTTTGGTATTTTTGGTATAGAGATGCAAAGTAAAAAGTAAAAGCAAAGTAAAAGCAAAGCAATAATAAAGTGATGGAGATTGATATGATGAGAAAGAGACCCGGGGGCCATAGGTTTCACTAGTGCCTTCTCTCAAGAGCATAAGTATTCTACGGTGGGTGAACAAATTACTGTTGAGCAATTGACAGAATTGAGCATAGTTATGAGAATATCTAGGTATGATCATGTATATAGGCATCACGTCCGAGACAAGTAGACAGACTCCTGCCTGCATCTACTACTATTACTCCATTCATCGACCGCTATCCAGCATGCATCTAGAGTATTAAGTTAAAAACAGAGTAACGCCTTAAGCAAGATGACATGATGTAGAGGGATAGTTTCATGCAATATGATAAAAAACCATCTTATTATCCTTGATGGCAACAATACAATACGTGCCATGCTGCCCCTTCTGTCACTGGGAAAGGACACCGCAAGATCGAACCCAAAGCTAAGCACTTCTCCCATGGCAAGACCAACCAATCTAGTAGGCCAAACCAAACTGATAATTCGAAGAGACTTGCAAAGATAACCAATCATACATAAAAGAATTCAGAGAAGATTCAAATATTATTCGTAGATAGACTTGATCATAAACCCACAATTCATCGGTCTCAACAAACACACCGCAAAAAGAAGATTACATCGAATAGATCTCCACAAGAGAGGGGGAGAACATTGTATTGAGATCCAAAAAGAGAGAAGAAGCCATCTAGCTACTAACTATGGACCCGTAGGTCTGAAGTAAACTACTCACACTTCATCGGAGGGGCTTGGATGATGATGTAGAAGCCCTCCGTGATCGATGCCCCCTCCGGTGGAGCTCCGGAACAGGCCCCAAGATGGGATCTCGTGGATACAGAAAGTTGCGGCGGTGGAATTAGGTTTTTGGCTCCATCCCCGATCATTTGGGGGTACGTAGGTATATATAGGAGGAAGAAGTACGTCGGTGAAGCTTCGAGGGGCCCACGAGGCAGGGGGCGCGCCCTAGGGGGGCGCGCCCTAGGGGAGCGCGCCCTAGGGGGGCGTGCCCTCCACCCTCGTGGCCGCCTCGTGGCTTTCTTGACGGAGGGTCCAAGTCTCCTGGATCTTATCTGATGAGAAAATCACGTTTCCGAAGGTTTCATTCCGTTTGGACTCTGTTTGATATTTTGTTTCTCCGAAACACTGAAATCGGCAAAACAACATTAATTCTGGGTTGGGCCTCTAGTTAATAGGTTATTCCCAAAAATAATATAAAAGTGGAAAATAAAGCCCAATATAGTCCAAAACAGTAGATAATATAGCATGGAGCAATCAAAAACTATAGATACGTTGGAGACGTATCAAGCATCGACAGAATTTTTGATGCGGAGTGCTACTTGGCATAATTTTAATGTAATTCTTCTTAATTGTGGTATGAATATTCAGATCCGAAAGATTCAAGACAAAAGTTTATATTGACATCAAAATGATAATACTTCAAGCATACTAACTAAGCAATTATGTCTTCTCAAAATAACATGGCCAAAGAAAGTTCATCCCTACAAAATCATATAGTTTAGTCATGTTTCATTTTCGTCACACAAGAATGCTCTCATCATGCACAACCCCGATGACAAACCAAGCAATTGTTTCATACTTCTGTAATCTCAAACCTATAAACTTTCACGCAATATATGAGCGCGAGCCATGGACATAGCACTGTGGGTGGAATAGAATATAATGAGGGGGTTATGTGGAGAAGACAAAAAAGGAGAAAGTCTCACATCAACAAGGCTAATCAATGGGCTATGGAGATGCCCACCGATTGATGTTAATGCAAGGAGTAGGGACTGCCATGCAACGGATGCACTAGAGCTATAAATGTACGAAAGCTCAACAAAAGAAACTAGTGGGTGTGCATCCAACTTGCTTGCCCACAAAGACCTTGGGCACTTGAGGAGGCCCATTGTTGGAATATACAAGCCAAGTTCTATAATGAATAATTCCCACTAGTATATGAAAGTGATAACATGAGAGACTCTCTACTATGAAGATCATGGTGCTACTTTGAAGCACAAGTGTGGTAAAAGGATAGTAACATTGTCCCTTCTCTCTTTTTCTCTCATTTTTTGGGCCTTTTCTTTTCTTATGGCCTTTCTCTTTTTTGGGGCCTTCTCTTTTTTATGGCCTTTCTTTTTTTATTCCTCACTTGGGACAATGCTCTAATAATGATGATCATCACACTTCTATTTATTTACAACTCAATGATTACAACTCGATACTAGAACAAAGATGACTCTATATGAATGCCTCCAGCGGTGTACCTGGATATGCAATGAACCAAGAGTGACATGTATGAAAGAATTATGAACGGTGGCTTTGCCACAAATACTATTTCAACTACATGATCACGCTAAGCAATATGACAATGATTAATGTGTCATGAAGAATGAAATGATGGAAAGTTGCATGGCAATATATCTCGGAATGGCTATGGAAATGCCATAATAGGTAGGTATGGTGGTTGTTTTGAGGAAGATATAAGGAGGTTTATGTGTGAAAGAGCGTATCATATCACGGGGTTTGGATGCACCGGCAAAGCTTGCGCCAACTCTCAATGTGAGAAAGGGCAATGCATGGTACCGAAGAGGCTAGCAAGGATGGAAGGGTGAGAGTGCGTATAATCCATGGACTCAACATTAGTCATAAAGAACTCACATACTTATTGCAAAAATCTACAAGTCATCAAAAACCTCGGTACTATGCGCATGCTCCTAGGGGGATAGATTGGTAGGAAAAGACCATCGCTCGTCCCCGACCGCCACTCATTAGGAAGACAATCAAATAACACCTCATGTTCCAAATTTGTTGCATAATGTTTACCATATGTGCATGCTACGGGACTTGCAAACCTCAACACAAGTATTTCTCAATTTAACGACTACTCAACTAGCATGACTTTGATATTATTACCTCCATATCTCAAAACAATCATCAAGCATCAAACTTTTCTTAGTATTCAACACACTCATAAGAAAGTTTTATTATTAATCTTGCATACCAAGCATATTAGGATTTTAAGCAAATTACCATGCTATTAAGACTCTCAAAATAATATAAGTGAAGCATGAGAGATCAATAGTTTCTATAAAACAAATCCATCACTGTGCTCTAAAAGATATAAGTGAAGCACTAGAGCAAAACTATAAAGCTCAAAAGATATAAGTGAAGCACATAGAGTATTCTATCAAATTCAAAATCATGTATTGCTCTCTCAAAAGGTGTGTACAACAAGGATGATTGTGGTAGACTAAAAAGCAAAGACTCAAATCATAAAGGACGCTCCAAGCAAAACACATATCATGTGGTGAATAAAAATATAGCTCCAAGTAAAGTTATCGATAGAAGTAGACGAAAGAGGGGATGCCTTCCAGGGCATCCCCAAGCTTTGGCTTTTAGGTGTCCTTAGATTATATTGGGGGTGCCATGGGCATCCCCAAGCTTAGGATCTTGCCACTCCTTGTTCCACAATCCATCAAATCTTTACCCAAAACTTGAAAACTTCACAACACAAAACTTAAAGTAGAAAATCTCGTGAGCTCCGTTAGCGAAAGAAAACAAAAGACCACATCAAGGTACTGTAATGAACTCATTATTTATTTATATTGGTGTTAATCCCTACTGTATTCCAACTTCTCTATGGATTATAAACTATTTTACTAGCCATAGATTCATCAAAAGAAGCAAACAACACACGAAAAACAGAATCTGTCAAAAACAGAATAGTTTGTAGTAATCTGTAGCTAGCGTAAGATCTGGAACCCCAAAAATTCTAAAATAAATTTCTGGACATGATGAATTTATCTATTAATCATCTGCAAAAAGAATTAACTAAATATCACTTTCCAAAAAAATGACAGCAGTTCTCGTGAGCGCTAAAGTTTCCGTTTTTTACAGCAAGTTCAACAAGACTTTCCCCAAGTCTTCCCAACGGTTCTACTTGGCACAAACACTAATTAAACACAAAAAAACACAACCAAAACAGAGGCTAAATAATTATTTATTACTAAACAGGAGCAAAAATCAAGGAATAAAAATAAAATTGGGTTGCCTCCCAACAAGCGCTATCGCTTAACGCCCCTAGCTAGGCATAACAAGCAAGAACAGATCTAGGTATTGCCATCTTTGGTAGGCAATCCATAAGTGGATCTCATGATAGATTCATATGGTAATTTTATTTTATTTCTAGGGAAGTGTTCCATGCCCTTTTTTAATGGAAATTGAAATCTAATATTCCCTTCCTTCATATCAATAATTGCACCAACCATTCTAAGGAAAGGTCTACCGAGAATAATAGGGCAAGAAGGATTGCAATCTATATCAAGAACGATAAAATCAACGGGCACATAATTCCTATTTGCAAAAATAAGAACAACATTAATTCTTCCTATAGGTTTGTTAATAGTGGAATCCGCAAGATGCAAGTTTAGAGAGCAATCATCAAAATCACGGAAATCTAGCAAATCACACAAAGTTTTGGGAATAGTAGAGACACTAGCACCCAAATCACACAAAGCATAAAACTCATAATCTTTAATTTTAATTTTAATTGTAGGTTCTCACTCATCATAAAGTTTTCTAGGGATAGAAACTTTCAACTCAAGTTTTTCTTCATAAGATTGCATCAAGGCATCAACGATATGTTCGGTAAAGGCTTTATTTTGACTATAAGCATGAGGAGATTTTAGCACGGATTGAGGAAATACAATCAATTAAAGAGCAATTTTCATACTTAAATTCCTTGAAATCCAATATAGTGGGTTTACCATCATCTAGGGTTTTATTTCTTTTAATCCCACTTTTATCAATTTCATCATCAAGATCTAAATACAACGAATTTTTAGAACGCCTTCTAGGTAAAGGTGGATCATATTCAGTCCCATAATTATAAAGATTAATATTGCAAAACAAAGATTTAATAGGGGACACATCAATAACTTTTAGATCTTCATCATTATTTTCATAGGAACTAGAAGAACACGCTTTAATAAAGGCATCTTTCATAGCACGCGTCCTAGCGGTTCTTTCCTTGCACTCATCAATGGAAATTCTCATGGCTTTGAGAGACTCGTTGATATCATGATTAGGAGGAATAGATCCAAGCTTTAAAGAATCAACATCAAGAGAAATTCTATCAACGTTCCTAGCCAAATCATCAATCTTAAGCAATTTTTCTTCAATCATAGCATTAAATTCTTTTACGAAGAAATAAATTCTTTAATATTATATTCAAAATCAGAGGGCATCTTATTATAATTTCCATAAGAATTGTTGTAGGAATTACCATAATTATTAGAGGGATTACTAGGATAAGGCCTAGGATTAAAATTTCCTCTATACGCGTTATTACCAAAGTTTTTCCTACCAAAAAAATTCACATCCATAGATTCATTATTATTCTCAATCAAAGTAGACAAGGGCATATCATTAGGATCAGAAGAAACACTCTTATTAGCAAATAATTTCATAAGTTCATCCATGTTTCCACTCAAAATATTAATTTCTTCTATCGCATGCACCTTTTTATTAGTAGATATTTCAGTATGCCATTGAGAATAATTAACCATTATATTATCTAGGAGTTTAGTAGCATCTCCTAAAGTGATTTCCATAAAAGTGCCTCCCACGGCCGAATCTAAAAGATTTCTAGAAGCAAAATTCAATCCGGCATAAAATTTTTGTATAATCATCCACAAATTCAAACCATGAGTAGGGCAATTACGTATCATTAATTTCATTCTCTCCCAAGCTTGTGCAACATGTTCATGATCAAGTTGCTTAAAATTCATAATATCGTTTCTAAGAGAGATGATCTTAGCGGGAGGAAAATACTTAGAGATAAAAGCATCTTTGCACTTGTTCCATGAATCAATACTATTTTTAGGCAGAGATGAAAACCAAGCTTTAGCACGATCTCTAAGTGAAAAAGGAAATAGCTTCAATTTAACAATATCATTATCAACATCTTTCTTCTTTTGCATGTCACGCAAATCAACGAAGCTATTAAGATGGGTAGCGGCATCCTCACTAGGAAGGCCGGAAAATGGATCTTTCATGACAAGATTCAGCAAAGCAGCATTAATTTCACAAGATTCAGCATCGGTAAGAGGAGCAATCAGAGTGCTAAGGAAATCATTATTGTTGGTATTGGTGAAGTCACACAATTTAGTATTATCTTGAGCCATCGCGACAAACAAGCAATCCAACACACGAGCAAACAAAAAGCAAACGGGCAAAAGAGGCAAATAGAGAAAGAGAGGGAGGATCGAGAGAGAAGGCGAATAAAACGGCAAGGGTGAAGTGGGGGAGAGGAAAACGAGAGGCAAATGGCAAATAATGTAATGCGGGAGATAGGGATTGTGATGGGTACTTGGTATGTTGACTTTTGCGCAGACTCCCCGGCAACGGCGCCAGAAATTCTTCTTGCTACCACTTGAGCACTGCGTTGGATTTCCCCGAAGAGGAGAGGATGATGCAACAAAGTAGCGTAAGTATTTCCCTCAGTTTTTGAGAACCAAGGTATCAATCCAATAGGAGGCTACGCGCAAGTCCCTCGTACCTACACAAAAGCAATAGCTCAACGCAACCAATGCGCTTAGGGGTTGTCAATCCCTTCACGGTCACTTACGAAAGTGAGATCTGATAGAGATGAAAAATTATATTTTTGGTATTTTTGGTATAGAGATGCAAAGTAAAAAGTAAAAGCAAAGTAAAAGCAAAGCAATAATAAAGTGATGGAAATTGATATGATGAGAAAGAGACCCGGGGGCCATAGCTTTCACTAGTGGCATCTCTCAAGAGCATAAGTATTCTATGGTGGGTGAACAAATTACTGTTGAGCAATTGACAGAACTGAGCATAGTTATGAGAATATCTAGGTATGATCATGTATATAGGCATCACGTCCGAGACAAGTAGACCGACTCCTGCCTGCATCTACTACTATTACTCCACTCATCGACCGCTATCCAGCATGCATCTAGAGTATTAAGTTAAAAACAGAGTAACACCTTAAGCAAGATGACATGATGTAGAGGGATAGTTTCATGCAATATGATAAAAACCCCATCTTGTTATCCTCGATGGCAACAATACAATACGTGCCTTGCTTCCCCTTCTATCACTGGGAAAGGACACCGCAAGATTGACCCAAAGCTAAGCACTTCTCCCATGGCAAGAACAACCAATCTAGTAGTCCAAACCAAACTGATAATTCGAAGGGACTTGCAAAGATAACCAATCATACAGAAAAGAATTCAGAGAAGGTTCAAATATTATTCATAGATAGACTTGATCATAGACCCACAATTCATTGGTCTCAACAAACACACCGCAAAAAGAAGATTACATCGAATAGATCTCCACAAGAGAGGGGCAGAACATTGTATTGAGATCCAAAAAGAGAGAAGAAGCCATCTAGCTACTAACTATGGACCCGTAGGTCTAAAGTAAACTACTCACACCTCATCAGAGGAGCTTGGATGATGATGTAGAAGCCCTCCGTGATCGATGCCCCCTCCGGTGGAGCTCCGGAACAGGCCCCAAGATGGGATCTCATGGATACAGAAAGTTGCGGCGGTGGAATTAGGTTTTTGGCTCCGTCCCCGATCGTTTGGGGGTACGTAGGTATATATAGGAGGAAGAAGTACGTCGGTGGAGCTTCGAGGGGCCCACGAGGCAGGGGGGCGCCCTCCACCCTAGTGGCCGCCTCGTGGCTTTCTTGATGGAGGGTCCAAGTCTACTAGATCTTATCTGATGAGAAAATCACGTTTCCGAAGGTTTCATTACGTTTGGACTCCGTTTGATATTCTGTTTCTCCGAAACACTAAAATAGGCAAAAAAACAGAAAATTCTGGGTTGGGCCTCCGGTTAATAGGTTAGTCCCAAAAATAATATAAAAGTGGAAAATAAAGCCCAATATAGTCCAAAACAGTAGATAATATAGCATGGAGCAATCAAAAATTATAGATACGTTGGAGACATATCACACTCCTCCATGCCCCATCGGCCTCCTCTGCTCGCGCAGCAGGGTTCCACCTCCGTCACCATGTGCTGGACCCCGAGTTCACCTTCCTCAACGTCACCACGCCATGGCCAATTTTGTTGCTTCACTGTTGGGCATGAGTTGCCTTGCTGCTGCCTCGAGAGGCCCTTTTGTCATGCTTCATTTTGGGTCGGCCAGAACGAGAACGCCAAGTACCGTCGCCGAAGACCCATGTACAACTACCGTCGCCAAGACCCCGTGAACGTTTACACAACGACCGCCGAGTACCTCTTCGCGAGTACCACTACCATCGCGTGGATCCGCCAAGACCGTGGAGTAAACGAACATGTACCACTATGCCCGGACACATCGGATCCGTCAAGTCCGAAGACTGTAGTACCACGACAACCCCGAAGGGAGTTGTATTCATCAAGTTCGACTACAACGACTACAACGTGTACCACTACCATCGTCGAAGACCCGTGTAATGCATGCGTCAAGTACCTCTTCGGAAGACCCGAACGTCTACTAACCATGTACGACTACCGTCACCGAAGACCGCGAGTACAACTACTTCCCAATACGATGCCAAGTTCCACCACTGACGCCCGTGTTGGATTCACCAAGTACTGCACCGGAACGCCAAGTACATGGATATGCCAAGTTCCCCTCCGAACATGTACGAATACGCCCGGTGATGCGACAAGTACCCCGATAACGTGTACAACTACTCCATCAAATCGGACCGACAAGCACCCCGACGTCGTGTGAACCACTACCGTCACCCCGAAGACATTGGAGTCATCAAGTACCTCTTCGAACGAACATGAACCACTACTTCCGCTACTACCGAACCCAATCCGCTTCGAAAATGAACGCTTCGAAGGTATAACCGCCGAGCCGTTGACCCCGTGGACGAAAGCTTGTGTTGTATGAGATGCACCCTTTGTCTGCACCGTGTCCGTTTTGTCACCCGTTTCCATGTCACTAACCTGTGGGAACCCGGTAGTCGGGAGAACCCCACCATCTTGCTCAACTCGCTCACGCCCTATCTTTTCACCGACATCTCAATCGAGTTACCAGAACCGGAATGTTGCCGTGGCACCATTTCCATTGTCGTTGCCGTGGCACCCCTTTCGTTTCTGCCACGATGACAAATGCTTCATATTATGGTCATGTCAACATTTTCATAAAATTGCATAAACTTGAACATGGCATCCGCATCATGTTAACAACATCAAGAATGGTTTAAATTGTTGTTTGCATTAATTTACTAATGCATATGGGGATTTACCGGATTCGTTGTTTGTTATATCCGACCCCATTTAAATTGTTTAGATAGTATAGTTTTTTTATGCTTCACCTATTGCCATGTTAACCAACATTTAATATTGTTGAGTACCTAATCGGGAGTGAACTAAATAATTGATGTGGTGTTCCGTCAATATGCAACTCGTTGCATATTGAGCTCCACTTAATTTGTAGTTTTGTTTGTGCACTCTGCCATGCCATGCCTCTTTAAACCAGACACGCGTCATACTTGGTCGTGCATCATGCCATGTTGATGTGATGGTTATTTACTATGTTGTTTTCTTATTTCCGGGTTGCTTCTCTCGTTAGCTTCGATTCCGTTCCATAGTTGTAAGGATTCGTTCGACTATGTCTGTGTGTCTTCATCTTGGACTCGTTCTTCTTCCTTGTGGGATCTCAGGCAAGATGACCATACCCTCAAAATCACTTCTATCTTTTCTTGCTAGTTGCTCGCTCTTTTGCTATGTTGTGATTCCTACCACTTGCTTTATCATGCCTCCCATACTGCCATGTCAAGCCTCTAACAAACCTTTCCTAGCAAACCATTGTTTGTCTATGTTACCGCTTTGCTCAGCCCCTCTTATAGCGTTGCTAGTTGCAGGTGAATATGAAGTTTGTTCCTTGTTGGAACATGTTTATTGTTGGCATATCATTATTATATCATGTTTATTTTAATGCACCTATATACTTGGTAAAGGGTGGAAGGCCCGGCCTTATGCCTGGTGTTTTGTTCCACTCTTGCCGCCCTAGTTTCCGTCATACTGGTGTTATGTTCCTTGATTTTGCGTTCCTTACACGGTTGGGTGTTATGGGAACCCCTTGACAGTTCGCTTTGAATAAAACTCCTCCAGAAAGGCCCAACCTTGGTTTTACATTTGCACTAACAACCTATCGCCTTCCCTTGGGTTCTGCGGACTCAAGGGTCATCTTTATTTTAACCCCCCCCCCCCCCCCCGAGGCCAGTGCTTGTCTAAGTGTTGGTCCGAACTAGAGTCCTTTGCAGCGCCACCTCGGGGAAACTTGAGGGCTGGTTTTAGTTGTACGGAGTGCTCATCCGGTGTTGTCCTGAGAATGAGATATGTGCAGCTCCTATCAGGATGTCGGCGCATCGGGCGGTCTTGCTGGTCTTGTTTTACCATTGTGGAAATGTCTTGTAACCGGGATTCCGAGTGTGATCGGGTCTTCCTGGGAGAAGGAATATCCTTCGTTGACCGTGAGAGCTTGTGATGGGCTTAGTTGGGACACCCTTGTAGGGTTTTGAACTTTCGAAAGTTGTGCCCGCGGTTATGGGCATATGGGAATTTGTTAATATCCGGTTGTAGAAAACTTGACACTTAACTTAATTAAAATGGATCAACAGAATGTGTATCCGTGATGGTCTCTTTTCGGCAGAGTCCGGGAAGGGAACACGGTCTCGTGTTATGCTTGAACGTAAGTAGTTTCAGGATCACTTCTAGTTCACGACCGTGCTTTGCTTCTCTTCTCGCTCTCATTTGCGTAAGTTAGACATCATATATGCTAGTGCTTGCTGCAGTTCCACCTCACTACCTTTTCCTACCCATAAGCTTAAATAGTCTTGATCTCGAGGGTGTGAGATTGATGAGTCCCCGTGACTCACAGATACTTCCAAATAGTTTCAGGTGCTGATGATACCAGTGCAGATGACGCAACTCAGCTCGAGTGGGAGCTCGATGAAGTTCGTGTTCGTTGTGTTGTTTTGTTTCCAGTCGATCAGTAGAGGAGCCCAGTTGGGGCGATCGGGGATCTTTTGCATTAGGGGTTGTCCTTCTTTATTTGGTTCCGTAGTCGGACCTTGATTGTATTCTGGATGATGTAATGCTATATTTATGTATTGCATGAAGTGGCGATTGTAAGCCAACTCTTTATCCCTTTCTTATTTAGTACATGGGATGTGTAAAGATTACCCCTCTTGCAACATGCCTACCATGCGGTTATGCCTCTAAGTCCTGCTCCGACACGTGGGAGATATAGCCGCATCATGGGTGTTACATTAGGGCCCACTCAAAAGAAACACCGTTGAAGAGATTGCTTAGGAAGAGACAAAGCACCGGTTGATTTGAACGTCTTGAATGAGGTAACCACCTCGAAATAGCTCAAACGGATTAAGAATGGAAACATGAATCTCCTGAGATATCTTCAGCACTCCGAAACAAATGAATAGTGAGAGGTGAATGATAAAGAGGTGCACCGGTATGGGAAACATTTGAAACGAGGAAAAGGATATGATCAACACCGAAAGATTCCATTGAAAACACCGGGGAAGATAAGAGAACAAAGAATGATAAACTTGAAGCTTCCTTTAGCATCTTCATGAGAATCACCGGATAAGAACACTGAAAGAAAGGAATGAAGAGACTTCACATCCATAAGATGGATACTTGATTAAGAAATCTGAGTCCTTGAAGAAACAAGGGTGGGAGGGTGGGAAAACAAAGGCAACTTGGGCAGATGGAACGAACACTGTTGGGAAAACTGAGAGGTGGTCTTGCGAATGTTGATATGATCGGATCCACTTGAAGAGAAATACATTGGTTGGGAAAGAATTGGCATGACCACCTAGATGATAAAAAAGGATTAGCACTCCCATAGAAATATGAGAACACCACTTGGAAAAGGTATGGAATCAACACTTGACTTCGAAGCAACTCGAATACCACAATCAAAACAAAAACAAAGGATTGGCTTGTGGAATAAGCCGAAACAAACATATGATAGAACCCATATCGTATCATATGTCTGTTGGAAAGATATCATACGTGATACTTGAATTCCCACTTATAAACTCCTGAAACTTTCAGGTTATGCAATCAGGTGTTGGGGATACACGGGAAGCATAATATCTCACCCAAACTAATAATACCTACATCTAGTTGTATCCATCCTTCAACACATAACCAAGAAACCTTCGGAAATCGTGCACCTCAACCTTCGAAAAGCATCTGTTATACAAGTTATGGCAATACTCCCAAACTTCCGCCCCAGTACTGGGTGGCGTCGAGGTTATCTCACCAACAACTGCATAAAAGAGATTTCCTATGTCGGCGAACTCAGGTATTCCAGAACTGCAATGATAAAATTGTGATGACAACACCTCGGAGCTCAACTCCTCGGGACACTGCCACAACCCCTAAATGTCAGGAGGCACCAAGAACAATGTTCTCTTCACAAGACTATCGGAACGATTCCAAGATACCCGCGTGATCCTAAAAAAAATCGTGAGATTTGAGAAGAGAAAAGTCAAAACTTCTACGTTAGGAGGCCTCACCAGAGCGACGAAGCGACTGAGGAGTAAAAAGAATCCTACTCTCCGATATATATAATCCTAAGACTCAAAACATTTTGTTCTAGACTCAACAACGTCAGCGATTCGATCAAGCAGGGGGGCTCCTAAGTCGGGGATGGCTCTGATTACCAACTAGTAACACCCACAATGCGGCTATATCTCCCACATGTCGGGGCACGACTTAGAGGCATAGCCGCATGGTAGTTTAGTTGCAAGTGGGGTAATCTTCACACAATCCCATGTACTGGAGAAGAAAGGGAGAGAGAGTTGGCTTACAATCGCCACTTCACACAAAATACAAGTTAAACATACATCATCCAGAATACAATCAAGGTCCGACTATGGAACCAAAGTAAAAGAAGACAACCCCAAATGCTAGATCCCCGATCGTCCCAACTGGGCTCCACTACTGAGAGTAAACCCTAGGGCGCGGGGCTGCGGTCTTTATAGGAGGGGAGGCGCGAGGCCATGGCTGCCCTCGTGGCCATGTGCCTCTGTTGGAGGAGTTTTACCATGAGAGGGAAACGAGCGAAGGAGGAGGAAGCACGGTAACGAAGGGAGGATGACATGCAGGCCCCGCGTGGGTGAAAGTGGCTGGCGGCGAAGGAGCTGCTGCCGGGCCGCGGCACTACTGGGCTGGCAAATGATGCTACTATTGCTAGAAGGCTGGGGTCCAGGTAAAGCCCTTCTCCTATTTCTTTCAAATCTCTATTTATTTATAAATAACCAAATAGAAGAAGGGAAAAGACCAGGGTGTCCGGAGAAGAATAAGGAGGAAGTTAAAATATTCCTGGGCTCCTCAATTTATGAAGGATTTGAATAAAATGGTTTGGGCATTTTTAAGGATAGAAAAATAATTCATGTTTGAATTAGATTCAAACTTGAGCCATTTTTGAACCCAACCAAAACATCTTCAAATGAGATGAAAATTGGCAGAGAGGGTTTAGGCATGGTGAACTAGCATCAGGAAAACAATGAACATTTATGGAGGAGGGGAAAAGGTCACTTGCCAAAATGAAAGAAAGAGGAAGGAAGGAGGAGGTAATGATGCAAGATCATACATGGAGCATCCAAATGTGTAACATGCATGAATATGACAATGCACATGATGATTATGAGAATGCAAAATGACAAGAGGCACAAATGCAACATGACAATGATGGGCATGGCAATGCAATATAACCAAATGATGAACATGATGCAAGAAGCAAAAAAATGATAATGGCACTCATCCAATCATGGCAACAAACAGATCAAACACCGAACGACAACGAGATAAAAGTAAGGCATCTAGAGCATCGGTCTCAGGCGTTACAACATTCCTATTGCAGTGCACCCTATGGTGCAAACGCCACATACGCAGCCGAGAAGGCGTGCGTGCCCATCTTACGCCTTCCGGGAATAGTGCCACACTTATAACCGTCAGTAAATTTTCAGCGTGCGTCCCGTCACATTCCAAATTGCAAGCCTGTTCACATCGATCAAAACCTAAACGGTTTCCCACTTAGGAGCGTATTACTATGCAGTTATAAATACTACTACTCCAAGATGACTGCGCATTCCTCCTCAACTCCTTATCCAGAAAAAGGCAAAACAAACAAGTCATTCATCATCGTTCCCTTGTGTCCGCCATGGCCAGTGTGAGTTCTAGGTCGAGAGATTGCCACTAGGGAGAGGCGAGCCTGGAAGCGGGAGCACGAGTGATGTCCCGCCTCACCACGAAAGCAACCAACATGTCCCGCCGCACGACCATAGCAGCAAAGAGGTCCCGCCGCGCCGCCGAAGCAGCACGGAGGACCCGTCGCGCCGTCGATGCAGCAAACTGGTCCGACCGCGCCGCGGAAGAAGAAGAGATGTCCCACCGCTCCACGAATACAGCAGAGATGTCCTCCCACGCCACGGCGGCCTGGGAAATTGCCTCGCGGGCAGGCGAGGAATCTTACAGGCGCATGCGTGCCCTCGTCCTCAGGTAGATGGATCAGATCTCTAGGTGGGTGAGGTTGCAGGCTGACCTGCAAGCCTCGTTTAAACAGTCTACCGATGTCATCCGGCAACTAAATGAGAGCATTGTGAAGCTCTGGGCCGAGCGCGACCTAGTGAGGGCGAAGATCGTCGGAAGTATGGAGTAGCAGGAGCAGACCACTGCCTTGTTGAAGAGGACAGGCGTCATCATCGAGAAACTTATGGACGAGAATGCTATGCTGCGCATCGAGCACAGGAGGCTGGTGGAGGAATCCGTGGATGCTCTCAACCAGCATCTTGAGGATAAGAAAGAGCTCGTCGTCGCCCGCCTCGGAGACTAGTTCCTGCTGTGGCTTCCTTCTTCTTTTGCCCTTGTGTATATCGAGCGTTGTCGCATGTGGCTTTTTTAATTATATTTATAAATATGTAAGACAATTATTATCCAATGTCATCGTCCTTATATTCATCATGCTTGTTATAAGTCATAGTCCATGCTATATAGGTCCGTCAGATTTTACATCAAGATCCGTGCAAAACTTTCTTTTCAGATTTTCATTTTTCTCTCTTAAATCTCAGTCCAGTGAGACATATAGCGATGCCATAGAACAGGTGCTCGGGCGCCATTAATGGAGACATTAGGAGGGAGGTGCGCGACGGGTAGCGGTCAAAAGGGCTCTCCTCCTGATGAGCACGTGCAAGGGTCTGATTGCACGCCTCCCATACTCAAATAGCTACCCCACACGGCACCTCCTAGCCAATAAAAAAAGGGGACGCGTAGCCGCATGTAATTGGTAAGTCGAACGCCCACTGTTTCAATAATACTTGCATTTTCGATTTGTAACGTGACATCACTTGTTCCAAAATGACTTTGTTGATTGTTACTGTGTGCGCCTTCGCAAATCGGACAGAAAAATTACCACAGCATGTTGGTGCCATGTCATGAGACCATGCCAAGTTTCATGATTTTCAGGCGTGGTTTGGAATTACAGGAATTGAAAAACCAAGTTTCTCAATCTTTCCGGCCCAAGCCACGACACCCAAATGTTTGAATTTCACTCCCATCTCTTGCATGGGATCTAGAAATTCACCCAAGGACACACATGTGTTTTTTCAAACAATTTTGATGCACCGGAGCATGTGCTTGTAGTACAAATTTGAATTATGCACATTAAATGCCCCAAAACTCAATTAATGTATTAAAAAGGCCAAACGAACCCGAATAATTCTAAAATTTAGCATGGTACTTCTATTTGGTCTAATCTGGCTGTGTAAAAAAATTAAGGCGGGAGAAGGCAGTGTATGTATGTCGTTTTGCACACGGAGGTGACACGTCCCCTCTCGGAACCACGAGCCTTCTTGAGGGAAGCTATGGTTTGCAAGAAGTTTACACCAAAGCTTGTCCCAATTCGGCCAAAAAAATTATCACAGCATGTTGGTGCCATGTCATGACACCATGCCAAGTTTCATGATTTTTAGGCATGTTTTGGAATTACAGGAATTAAAAAACCAAGTTTCTCAATCTTTCCGGCCGAGCCACGACGCCCAGATATTTGAATTTCACTCCAATCTCTTGCATGCAACCTAGAAATTCACCCAAGGACATACATGTGATTTTTTAAACAAATTTGGTGCACTCGAGCCTGTGCTTGTAGTTCAAATTTGAATTATGCACATTAAATGCCCACAAACTCAATTAATGTATAAAAAAGGCGAAACGAGTCCAGAATAATTCCAAATTTTAGCATGATACTTCTATTTGGTCTAATCTGGCTGTGTAAAAAAATTAAGGCGGGAGAAGGCAGTGTACGTATGTCATTTCGCACACGGAGGTGACACGTTCTCTCTCGGAACCACGAGCCTTCTTGACAAAAGCTCCAGTTTGCATGAAGCTTACACCAAAGCTTGTCCCAATTCGACCAAAAAATTACCACAGCATATTCATGCCATGTCATGACACCATGCCATGTTTCATAATTTTCAGGCGTATTTTGGAATTACAGGAATTAAAAAAGCAAGTTTCTCAATCTTTCTGGCCAAGCCACGATGCCCAGATGTTTGAATTTAACTCCCATCTCTTGCATGGTACCTAGAAATTCACCCAAGGACACACACATGATTTTTCAAACAACTTTGGTGCACTGGAGCCTGTGCTTGTAGTTTGAATTATGCACATTAAATGCCTAGAGACTCAATTAATGTATAAAAAAGGCCAAACGAACCCAGAATAATTCCAAAAATTAGCACGGTACTTCTATTTGGTCTAATCTGGCTGTGTAAAAAAATTAAGGCGGGAGAAGGCAGTGTACGTATGTCATTTTGCACACGGAGGTTACACTTTCCCTCTCGGAACCACGAGCCTTCTTGAGGGAAGCTCTGGTTTGCAAGAAGCCTATACCAAAGCTTGTCCCAATTCGGCCAAAAAAAATTAGCACAACATGTTGGTGCCATGTCATGAGACTATGCCAAGTTTCATGATTTTCAGGCGTGTTTTGGAATTACAGGAATTAAAAAACCAAGTTTCTCAATCTTTCCGGTCGAGCCATGATGCCCAGATGTTTGAATTTCACTCCCATCTCTTGCATGGGACCTAGAAATTCACCCAAGGACACACATGTGATTTTTCAAACAACTTTGGTGCACTGAAGCACGTGCTTGTAGTTCAAGTTTGAATTATACACATTAAATGCGCAGAAACCCAATTAATGTATAAAAAAGGCCAAACGAACACGGAATAATTCCAAAATTTAGCACGATACTTCTATTTGGTCTAATCTGCCCGTATAAAAAAATTAAGATGGGAGAAGGCAGCGTACGTATGTCATTTCGCACACGGAGGTGACACGTTCCCTCTCGGAACTAGGAGCCTTCTTGAGGGAAGCTCTGGTTTGCAAGAAGATTACACCAAAGCTTGTCCCAATTCGGCCAAAAAATTTACTGCAGCATGTTGGTGCCATGTCATGACACCATGCCAAGTTTCATGATTTTCAGCCGTGTTTTGGATTTACAGGAATTAAAAAACCAAGTTTCTCAATCATTCCAGTCGAGCCACGACACCCAGATGTTTGAATTTTATTCCCATTTCTTGCATGGGACCTATAAATTCACCCAAAGACACACGTGTGATTTGTCAGCAAACTTTGGTGCATTGGAGCATGTGCTTGTAGTTCGAATTTGAATTATGCACACTAAATGTCCAGAAACACAATTAATGCATAAAAATGCCAAACGAACCCGGAATAATTCCAAATTTAAACACGACACTCATGTACTAGTTGCATGTTCACTGTACGTAAATGTTCTAGCAATTCAAACACCATCCTTTCCTTCCGTAACACCATTTTGTCTTTCAAAACATAATGAAAAAATCAGGTATACCACAAAAAGTTTACTAGAAAGAATCGTGTGGGATGCGATATAAAATATCTTGGCGCACCGTCTTGTCTGGCTTACGCAGGAAGCTTCGTCGTCTACAGTCCACCGCCCCCGCATGAACCACACTTGCGCGCCAGTTTCTCGCAGCACCGAGCGAATTTTTTTGCCACCGCGGAAATATCTATCACCCCGCCCCGTCCCTCCTACCAAAAGCCACATTTCCACTGTTCCTCCTTGCTTTCCAAGTTCAAACCTTCACTGTTGCTTACTAGCAGCTCATCCTCCTCGCCGGTGACCCTTCCTTCTTGCAGTGCCGCCTCCTCGTCGGCTACCCTTCTTCTTGCAGCGCCGCCTCCTCGCCAGCGACCCTTCTTCTTGCAGCGCCGCCTCCTCGCCGGTGACCCTTCTTCTTGTTGCATGGCCTTCTCGCCGCCGACCCTTCTTCTTGCTGCGTGGCCTCATCGATATGGTCAGGTAATCAACACCCCACCCACACCATCCTCCTCCTTTCCCGTCCCACATGCCCCGACTGACGGAGCGACACCTTCCACCGAAATCACTTCCCCCTCCTCCAATTAAGCGCCGCCCATAGCCATTTTACATGCAGTATAACATGGACTTGAGTAGCATGCGGCCGCACGCGCGAACGAGGTCGCTAAGGCTGACATGCATGTCGACCGCCAGATCTTGGAGGAGCACCTCGTCTTCGAGGCCACCGTCGACACCGCCGCGCGGTTGTCTACTTTAAAATATATTTTGTGATGTTTTCTCGAGGCCACCGCCAGTGCCTTCTAGTGATTTGTCCTCTGTAATGTTAATATGCAATCTGATGTTCAGTTAACAGTTTGGTCCTCTGAAATGTAATGTTCAGTTAACACTTTGGTCCAACAATTGCTACATTTCGTAGTACTGTTCTCAAGCATTCTTTGTTTTGTTAACTGTCTTATCTTCTAGTACATGTTTCTATTCTGCAACGTCGTGCTCAGTTAACTATTTTGGTTCATTTGGTCTGCTGTCCATTTAACTGTTTGGTTCAGTTCTGCAATTTGATTTTCATTTGTGGTGGGTACAATTTTGTATTGCTATGCATGTGACACCAATCGAATTTGGTTGTACTCAATACATATTCTACTGATAGTATGGCAACTCTCAGTTAACCTGATCAAGATCTTCCTTATGTGTGTTGTAGGGAAACAATGGGAGACACTACAGTTTACCATCGAGGTTTGTTCAAGCAGGGTCCTTTGTCTAATAGCACATTATTGTGTAGTTGCAGGAATCATTCTAATATTTCGGTTTCTTACAATTTGCTCTTGCACATGTAGGTCCTACTGTTAGAGGCTTAGACCCACTGTTCGACCCATTTTGCATATGGGGAAATGAGATGTCCATGAATATCAGTCAAGTCAAGAAACTCAGAAAGATTGTTAGGATGAAGAAACTTGCGACGAATAACAGCAAGATCTTTGTTTGCATAATGAAGAAGACATCAGTCAACTATAGGATGGTGCCAACTCTTTTACCTTGTTTTTACCCCTTGCACCATTTTCAAAATTTACAACAGCGATTTATGCATAGCTTTGTTTTCTGTACTTTTCAAAGCAGTTCACCGATGATTACCTCTCAAACCACCTGCATGGTCAAGAGGCGATTAAGGTATTCATTCAACACCCACAGTACAATATTGAAGTCTTGCTGGAGAGGACGAAGGTTGGGCGGGCAATTATCCATAGCCACTGGCCTAAAGTTGCAAGGACATTCAACATCACTGAAGGCTCAATATTTGCCTTCTGCTTCTGCAGTTTCCCAGATGAGATTCATCTGTCTATTTACCGTGTATGATACTACTTTCCAAAGGTTTTTGATGCTGCATGTGAAACTTGGTGCTGTTGTGTAATGGCGTAACTGAGTGCCGAAGCTATCTGATGTAATTCGATTAAGAAATCCTGGTTGCTTTTATACGGATATGAAATATCTGGCGTGTTTTATAAGAAATATCAGTTTGATTAGTACATGTATTATCAATAATAGGCTAATTACCCTTCTTATTGGGTTTTTTTATTGCAAACTATTAATCAGACAACACCGTGGGCGATGAACTCAAACAACCCGCAAGGTTTCTAGAAAGTAGGCATGTTCGATCAACTAACAAGCACACACGGCTTCCGGCAGCGAACTGTTTGCATTAGGCCACCTTGCACAAACGTTTCCACACAAAGAACTGTGTGGGATGTACATACCCGCGGAAATGATTTTTTGGGATTCACCGTGTGGGATGTACATACCTACGGAAATGGTTTATGGGATTCACCATGTGGGATAGTACATACCTATGGAAATAATTTCTGGGATTCACCATGTGGGATGTACATACCTACGGAAATTATTTCTGGGATTCACCGTGTGGGATGTACATACCTACGGAAATGATTTCTAGGATTCACCGTGTGGGATGTACATACCTACGGAAATGATTGGGTTTCGATGCCTCGCCCGATCGCACACGGCCCTAGCCTGGGTTCCAGGAGGGCCTATCCCCGACGATTTCTGGATCGTGTGGGAAGGACACCCTATCGCACACACTCACTTGGCGACGGTTCCAAATGCCATCGCGGAAAGGGGTTTTAAACCGTTTGTTTAGGACGTCTCCATACCAGTATGCGATCTATGATGTCTCTTACCGATTTACCATTATCGTTTTGGGGTTATGCATTAGAGATAGCTACATTCACGTTAAATAGGGTACCATATAAATCCGTTGAGACGACACCATGTGAACTGTGGTTTGACAAGAAACCTATGATGTCGTTTCTTAAAGTTTGGGATTGCGACACTTATGTCAAAAGGCTTTAGCCTGATAAGCTTGAACCCAAATCGGAGAAGTATGTCTTCATAGGATACCCTAAGGAAACAATTGGGTACACCTTCTACCACAGATCCGAAGGCAAGATCTTTGTTGCCAAGAATGGAACATTTCTAGAGAAGGAGTTTCTCTCAAAAGAAGTGAGTGGGAGGAAAGTAGAACTTGATGAGGTAATTGTACCTTCTCTCAATTTGGAAAATAGCACATCAAAAAAATCTATTCCCGTGATGCCTACACCAACTAGAGAGAAAGCTAATGATGATGATCATGAAACTTCAGATCAAGTTACTACTAGACCTTGTAGGTCGAAGAGAGCATGTTCCGCACCAGAGTGGTACGGTAATCCTGTTCTGGAAGTCATGTTACCATGGAGAACCTACGAACTATGAAGAAGCTATGATGAGCCCATATTCTGATAAATGGCTTGAGGCCATGAAATCTGAGATAGGATCCATGTATGAGAACAAAGTATGGACTTTGGTGGACTTGCCCGGTGATTGGCAAGCCATTGAGAATAAATGGATCTTTAATAAGAAGACTGACGCTGATGGTAATGTCACCGTCTACAAAGCTCGACTTGTCACGAAAGGTTTTTGACAAGTTCAAGGGTTTGACTACGGTGAGACCTTCTCACCGGTAGCGATGCTTAAGTCAGTCCGAATCATGTTAGAAATTGCCGCATTTTATTATTATGAAATTTGGCAAATGGACATCAAAATTGCATTCCTTAATGGATTTCTTAAAGAAGAGTTGTATATGATGCAACCAGAAGGTTTTGTCGATCCTAAAGGTGCTAACAAAGCGTGCAAGCTCCGGCAATCCATCTATGGACTGGTACTAGCATCTTGGAGTTGGAATAACGCTTTGATGAGGTGATCAAAGCATATGGTTTTATACAGACTTTCGGTGAAGCCTGTATTTACAAGAAAGTGAGTGGGAGCTGTGTAGTATTTCTGATACTATATGTAGATGACATATTGTTGATTGGAAATGATATAGAATTTCTGGATACCATAAAAGGATACTTGACTAATTTTTTTAATGAAAACCCTCGGTGAATCTGCTTATATATTGGGCATCAAGATCTATAGAGATAGATCAAGACGCTTAATAGGACTTTCACAAGGCACATACCTTGATAAAGTTTTGAAGAAGTTCAAAATGGATCAGTCAAAGAAAGGGTTCTTGCCTGTGTCACAAGGTATGAAGTTGAGTCAGACTCAAAGCCCGACCACTGCAGAAGATAGCGAGAAAATGAAAGTCATTCCCTATGCCTCAGCCATAGGTTCTATCATGTATGCTATGTTGTGTACCAGACCTGATGTGTGTCTTGCCATAAGTCTGGCAGGTAGGTACCAAAGTAATCTAGGAGTGGATCACTGGACAGCGGTCAAGAACATCCTGAAGTACCTGAAAAGGACCAATGATATGTTTCTTGTTTATGGAGGTAACAAAGAGCTCATCATAAATGGTTACGTCGATGTTAGCTTTGACACTGATATGGATGACTCTAAGTCACAAACCGGATACATATTTATATTGAATGGTGGATCTGTCAGTTGGTGCAGTTCTAGGCAGAGCGTCGTGGTGGGATCTACATGTGAAGCGGAGTACATAGCCGCTTCGGAAGCAACAAATAAAGGAGTTCATATCTGATCTAGGTGTAAGACCTAGTGCATCGGGTCCAATGAAAATCTTTTGTGACAATACTGGAGCAATTTCCTCGGCGAAGGAATCCAGATTTCACAAAAGAAACAAACACATCAAGAGACGCTTCAACTCCATTCGTGATCAAGTCAAGGAGGGAGACATTGAAATTTGCAAGATACATACAGATCTGAATGTACCGGATCCACTGACTAAGCCTCTTCCACGAGCAAAACATGATCAGCACCAAGACTCCATGGGTGTTAGATTCATTACAATGTAATCTAGATTATTGACTCTAGTGCAAGTAGGAGACTGAAGGAAATATGCCCTAGAAGCAATAATAAAGTTGTTATTTTATATTTCCTTATTGATGATAAAGGTTTATTATTCATGCTAGAGTTGCATTGATAAGAAACCTTAATACATGTGTGAATACATAAACAAACACTGCGTCCCTAGTGAGCCTCTACTATACTAGCTCGTTGATCAAAGATGGTTAAGGTTTCCTAACCATGGACATGAGTTTTCAGTTGATAATGGGATCGCATCATTAGGAGAATGATGTGATGGACAAGACCCATCCATTAGCTTAGCATAATGATCGTTCAGTTTTATTGCTATTGCTTTCTTCATGTTAAATACATATTCCTTCTACTATGAGATTATGCAACTTGCGAATACCAGAGGAATGCCTTGTGTGCTATTAAATGTCACAATATAACTGGGTGATTATAAAGATGCTCTATAGGTATCTCCGAAGGTGTTTGTTGAGTTGGCATAGATCGAGATTAGGATTTGTCACTCCGAGTATCGGAGAGGTATATTTGGGCCCTCTCGGTAATACACATCATAAGCTTGCAAGCAAACGACTAAGGAGTTAGTCACAAGGTGATGTATTAAGGAACGAGTAAAGAGACTTGCCGGTTACGAGATTGAACTAGGTATGAAGATACCGACGATCGAATCTCGGACAAGTAACATACCGATGGACAAAGGGAATTACGTACGTTGTCATAATGGTTCGACCGATAAAGATCTTCGTAGAATATGTAGAAGCCAATATGGGCATCCAGGTTCCGCTATTGGTTATTGACCGGAGAGATCTCTCGGTCATATCTACATAGTTCTTGAACCCGTAGGGTCCTCACGCTTAACGTTCGATGACGATATAGTATTATATGAGTTATGTGATTTGGTGACTGAATGTTGTTTAGAGTCTTGGATGAGATCACATACATGACGAGGAGTTTCTAAATGGTTTAGAGGTAAAGATTGATATATAGGACGATAGTATTCGGACACCGGGAGTGTTTCGGCGGTTACCGGGTACTTATCAGGTCACTAGAAGGGGTTCCGGGCACCCCCGGCAAAAGATATGGGCCTTATGGGCCAAGAGGGGAAACGCACCAGCCACAAGGGGCTGGTGCGCCCCCCATATGGGTCGGTCAAGGAGAATAAGGAAAGAGGGGAATAGGATTCCCCTTCCTTACCTCTACCCCTCTCTTTCCTCCCCCCCCCTCCGATATATATGGCAGGGGGGCACGGCTTGGGAGGAGCCCAAGTAGGATTCGGTCCTACTTGGTGCGCCTCCTGGCCTCTCCCCTCCCCCTCCCACCTATATATATGTGAGGGGGGCGCCTAGCACACACCAGACAATTGCTAGCTATGTGCTGCACGCCCTCCAACGTTTACACCCCTAGTCATATTTTCGTAGTGCTTAGGCGAAGCCCTACATAGATGACTTCACCATCACCGTCACCACACCGTCGTGCTAATCGAACTCATCTACTACCTCGAGGTCCATCTAGATCAAGAAGGCGAGGGACGTCACCGAGCTGAACGTGTGCAAAACGCGGAGGTGTCGTGCGTTCGGTACTTGATCGGTTGAAGCGCGAAGAAGTTCGACTACATCAACCTCGTTGTGAAACGCTTTCGCTTACGGTCTACGAGGGTATGTAGGCATACTCTCCCCCTCGTTGCTATGCATCTCCATGGATAGATCATTGCGTGTGCGTAGAATTTTTTTTGTTTTCCATGCAATGATTTCCAACAATAATTGCCTTGGATATTGTCATGATTATTTGCTTTTCTATGAATTGCCTAACAGTAATTTATTTACCCACTGTATGCTATTTTCTCGAGAGAAGCCTCTAGTGAAAACTATGGCCCCCGGGTCTATTTCCTATCATATATTAAAATCAAAAATACCTTGCTGAAATTTTCTTTTATTTATTTTATTTTGTGTTTTAATTAGATCTATTTATCAAATCTCATACAATTTAATCTATCTCAATACCGCTGAGGGATTGACAACCCCTTTACGAGTTGGGTTGCAAGTATTTGTTGTTTGTGTGCATGTGTTGTTTACATAGGGTTGCTTAGTTCTCCTACTGGATTGATAACCTTGGTTTCATAGCTGAGGGAAATACTTACCTCTGTTGTGTTGCATCCTCCCCTCCTGTTTGAGGAAATACCAACATAGATTACATGTAGCAACGCCCCACAACATAATAAGCACTCCCACGATGACACATACAGAGAGGATATCTAGCGGCTCCAATGGCGCTCCCAGTGGTTAATGACGACGACGGATGATAGCTCACGATGCATCACGTAGTGGACACCCATGTGAGGGGGAAGGACCTCACGGTGGTGTACACCAACGAGACGATCTCAGTGGAGAGCTCCATCAACATTATGGAGCAGTTGCTTGTTGAGGACATCTACCAAGTGGTCGGCTTCAACCTCGAGTTCACCGGCGGTCGTGCCAGGTATGATTAGAAGGTTGTCATCGCCCAGTTGTGCGTGTGCCATCACGTACTCATTTACCACTAGTCCCCGGCCACAAGGCCTTGCGAGTCTGTCGTCGGTATATCAACAACCCCGACTACAGGTTCTCTACAGTGGGCCGACAACGATCTAAAGGTGCTCGAGACTTCAGGCTTGGCCTGCAAGAAGCTTGTCGACATCCAAGGACAGTGCAGGGTCTAGAGCAACACAAAGAAGAAGGAATCGCTAGTTGACCTTGCCGTGGCCATCATCGCCCCCTACTACAGGAACATGAAGGATGAGTGCAAGAAGAACAAGACCGCCTAGCACAGTGCGTGGGTGCAGAGACTGAATGAAGAACACGTCAAGTACACAACCAAGGATGCGTACGCAAGCTACATGATGTACAGGTGGATCGTCGACATGAGGAAGTTCCTTCATCCTGCCCCTAGTGAGGGATCGAGCCACAAGCAGAGCAGTGGCGGCAGCATCACAAGAAGTAGATGATTAGATAATCGTTTCTCCTAGTTTAGTATGCATGTAATTGTTTATTGAGGTGTGTGAAAATGTTATGTATAGTCACTTATGTAATTGGATGTTTAATTTGCTTACGCAATCATGTTCTTATAAGTATATATATGTTGTTGTTGTTGTTGTTGTTGTTGTTGTTGTTGTTGTTGTTGTTGTTGTTCTGTAGATAGAGCATAGATGTTGTGCAGGCACAGCAAATCACATCGCACACGAGCTAAACTATGGAACCCGTCGGTGATGATTTCAACAATCTCTAACAATTATATACCCACAAGCATTTTCCCACAATACACACAGCTTATCAAATAGAATCGTCCGTGTTATTATTGATCTTCCCACACAATCTGATTACCGACCTGTTTGCCGGGTATCACACACATCTTGTTAAGCCGAATCGTTTGTGTTTATTTTGGCTTATCACATACAGTTCATCCAAGCGACATGTATGCCGTTTATCGCACACAACTTCATCTGGCTAACCATTTATCTTGTTTTCGCTTATCACAAGCAGTTCATCCGAGTGACCTATATGTCATCTATCGCACACACCTTGATCTGGCTAACCGTTCTTGTTGTTTTGGCTAATCGCAAACATTTCATACGAGTGACCTGTATGCCGTCTATCGCACACACCTTGATCTGCTTGACCATTTCTGTTGTTTTGGCTTATCGCAAAATGTTCGTATGGATCAACTGTATACTACGACTCGCACACGTAACTCTAATCTGAATCGTTCTTGATGGATCTGCCATCGCACACTGTTTGTTTTACTGGTGACGGTTTTATTACCATACCGTTTGCGATTAGTGCATCGCACAAAGTTTGGCCGATTGATCTTCTATACATGTGTCATCTTAGGACCTTCCTGCAGTAGTGAATCCAATGATGTTTAATTTATTTTGGGAGGTATGGTTTTGGCAAGCTTTAATTATGCCAGCTAACATGACTTTTGGGTTATGTCTGGGTGTACGCATCTTTTCCTTATTTATACTAGTAATGATGGACATCAAGATTGGGTTTGTCTTTAAATGTATGACATTGTGTGCCATGCTACTACTTTGTACATTTGCGTTTTAATGAATAGATTTTATCATAGATGCTGGGAATTGTTGTCCTGGAATGTGCCTGGGCTTAATAAAGATGTTAGACAACATGATATTAGAGCAAAGATTGAAGAAAGCCAGAGTGCTATTGTTTTCCTACAAGAAACAAATTTTTCCTGCTTTGATCAAATGTTTCTTAGAAATTTATGTCCCAAAAGAGTTGATCATTTTGCATATTCCACCTCTATAGTTAATGGATGGGGCTTGATATTTACAAATCTTGTAGTTTCTTTGCGTCCAAAGTTTCCAACATCCCATGATGACAATCTCCACTGCAATTGGGATTGGTAGAGCCTGAACCACATAGATGATCTCATCAAGAACTAAAATGCCTCTATTCTTTTGTGCAATGATAGAGTCTCAGCAGCTCAATGCAAAAGGACAACCCCAGAATAAATGAATTGAAGTCTCTTGAGAACTAGTATGACAAGGTTTAAAGTTGTATGATTGAAGAAAAAAGGACTTCTTGTGAAGCAGGTTCCTTGTATTAACTCTATCATGGAGAAATGACAAGAAGAAACTTTTAAATATGAGCATCTTTGCATTCCTCCAGAGTTTTCTAAAGATGGAATCAGCTGCATCTCCTCAGGTACACCATTTGCACAACTTTATGGATGAGAAGGTTGCCCATGGGTATCTCCATTTGTCATTGGAACTAGACAGTCGGATGGACTGGTAAGAGACTTGCATATCTTGGAGTTGTTGGAAGGCCTCATTGGATAGAGGGGTGTGGAACGAATAGGAATGCTCAGCTGTCTGAAGGAACTGTCTAATTGTCAAATTTTGACTGATGGAGAAGAATATAACTCTAGGGCCAATTGTTTGAATTTTTTTGTGCCCCAATCATCCTGCCAGAATATGATAGTATCACCCTTTCCAATTAGCCACTGCCTTTTAACTTTGGAATTATTTTGAAGATGCTTTTCCACCAGAAAGATCCCATTGACTTGTCAGTCACAACTCCGTTGGTATAATAAGATTGTCTGATATGTGTGACCCACGGTAGATTATCCTGATTGAAGAATTTATGAAGGTGTTTCATAAGGAGTCATTTTGTTATGAATAGCAAGATCAAGTACGCCCAACCCTCCTTGGTCTTTGGGGAGGCATACTTTATTCTAGGCAATTATGAGTGCCTCTATCTTCCATTGCATACCTTCTTCAGAAATAGCGCCTTAAGGACTTGTTGATTTGATCTATAATCCCAGGAAGCAAGGAGAAAGTGCTGATGAAGAAAGTTGGCAGACTCGTGAAGACAGGTTTAATGAGAGTCTATTTATCTCCACATAATAACAAACAAAGTGGAACAAAACCAACATTCTGTCAATTCCTTTCAGAATGGGAAAAAATCTTTCAGTCTTGGCGTGGTCAAGCTCAGGTGTAGATCAAGGTAAGTAAAATGAAAGGATCCAACTTTGCATCCAAGGCTAAGGGTTAGAGACTCCATTCGATCAACAACAATGTTGATGGAGACCATAAATGATTTGTCAACTTTAATTTTCACCCTAGTGTAGACAATGAAATGCATGAGAAGGGTTTTGCGTTGCTCAAGTTGGAGCTCACTAGCAGGCATAATCAAGACAATTTCATTAGCATATTGTATGACTGGAAAATCAGTGTTAGGATGAGCTGTTAAAGGTTCACTGATGAGGTTGTTGAGCATTGCTTCATTCATAATTGCTTGTGGTCAGCTAACACAAACATAGGTGGTGAGAGGATCACCCTGTCTAACAGCCCGATAAGAACTACTTGCCAGGTGATAGAGGTGAAGGTGTCCCATCTTTCAATGAGACGATAACTATCATTTTTGTTGGAAATTGATTTTGACGATCTGACTACGAACGTGCGAAGACGTCGCGCCTTAGAAATAGCTAAGCCAACTTCGAGAGATTATTGACCATGCGGGAGCATTATCAACCTGATCACGAGGGGCTATTTACTGTAGGCAAATGAAGAACAAGTAAGAAACTGAGATTGCAATCTGGATATTGCGAATTGAAGAGGAAAGCTTTATTAAAAGTAGGGTTGTGAAACGTCTTGGGCTGATCATTGGACTCAAACGAAGTACGTGCGCTACATAATGATGAACTTTAATGTAAAGTTGTAAACAAAACTCAAGTCTAAAACGATGCCCTAAGAGCTGTATTTATAGGGAGACATAGGGGAATTTCGTCCACCCTTGGCAAGGCGTGACTAAAGTCTGTCCTAAGTCGTTTTCCTTATTAACACGGATTCTAAAAATAGCATGCCAAGGCCTTATTTATTTGGGCTTTTGCTTCTGCTTTTGCCACTTTTCCACTGTTATATTGATTCATCAAAAGCCATAAAAGCTTCAAAAGCACCTATTTAGGAGCTTCTATGGCTTTTTGGTCAAAGTGAAAAAGCTACAAAAGCAGAAGCAAAAGCCCAAACAAATAGGACCTAAGTGTATTTCAAAACTAAATGGGCCTAACCCAAAAATAAGGTGGCGCAAGGGCCATTTCTTTTGGGCAGCTTAAAAATAAGCTTCCTTTCCCCAACTTAAAAAATAAGTCGCCTCCTAAATTTTTTGAGACTTCTAAATTAGTTTTCTCATTACTATTAGAAGCCCCAATGGATAAAAGAGGCATCTCATGGAAAGAGTTGAGGAGAAGGTGGCTTATTTTTTAAGTTGTCAAAAGAAATAGCCCTTAGCTATGGACGAAATTTATAAAAAAATCGTTTTGTATATTTCTTTCATGTTCTTTTATGTCATCATGGTGGTTTCAAAGTGCTAAAAACTCGACCAGAAACTCCGTTCTTGTTCCCCTTACATGCGCCATCTTCTCCATGCTTGATCATGCTTCAATGTTCATCCTTTTTGTCCATGCTGGGTCCTTCATTTGTAATCAAAATAAATATATTCAATTTGGACAGCATCATAATCTCATGAACATTAGGATCGTTACGAAAAAACAAAAGTACCTGGTAATTTAATTGGCATGCGTGCGTTCTAATAATTGGTTCAGTATGTCCTCATCGCAGGAACTCCATTAGAAGAACAGAAAAAAAATCAGAATTGAAGATCATATCCATCCACATAAGCCATCTGAATCCAAAATCTCTAGCAACAAGAATCTCCACAATAGGTTTGTGCTTAATCATGTCAAATGTTTTTTTTTTTGAAGTGAACGTCAGAATAATCAATTCCTCTCTAAACCGGTGGCATTGATCGGCGAATTCATATACCCAGGCCAACCAATCTTAGATGAATCTGTTTATCAGGAAACCTTATCGATTTGTGTGCACCATAGTCAGAATGATATTCTGTAGTCTGTGGGCAAGCAGCTTAGGAATTATCTTGATGGAGCAGTTCAACAAGGAGATTGGCCAGAAATCTGCATCGCTGATGGCATAGCTTGTGGGCGTCAATCAGGTCATTAGCGTCCTCTCCACAGACGTGCGCGCACACAAACAAGTACGCGTGCCCCGGACGGAGATGCACACACATTACATTACCGTCAGCGTGAAGCGTTAAAATTTCGTCCGTTCCCTCCCATCCCCTCTCCTCGTAGATGTTGTGGGACTCGTTGAGTGTAGTAAGACTAGCCACAATGGATAGTAACATACACTAGTAACATACACATATTTTTAGACTATGTTAGTACCTTCATAGTGGGTAGTAACTTAAGTGTGATAGCATGCAAAGATTCATTTATTAGGTTATAGACTCATATTACATTGGAACATGTGATGTTACAGTAACTAGCTAAGTTACTACAACTACCTCTCTCTTCATTAACTCATTGTCATATAAGCAAATTTGCTGAGTTGGACTCGATGTTACTGCTGAAGTTACTCCCACTGTGGCTAGTTTATCATCAATGCTGGGGGCTAGCGTGCCCGCATATGTGGTTGGATCTTCGATGCAACAGCAACAGCAACATCAACCCCCGGTTAATTACTCTTCCGGCCTCTCCGTCCATACACGGCCCGCCTCTATCGTCTTCTTCTTGTGCGTCGGTTTAATTGTCCTCTCCGTGGCGGTGTGGTTAGTTCGGGGTCTGGACACGGGGCCGGGTGGCCTGGTGCGCGCGCGTCATTGTCCTAACAACTGGCCTAATTTGCGAATTGGCCGGGCGCGAGCGAGCTGTAGACCTCATGCTTAATTCCTCCCGTTAGTTAGTTCAGGGAGCTCCATCAGGACGGATTATATGCTCCTCCCGCCGTGATTTCTCGTCGGATACGTTCCCCGCCGCTTCTATAGGAACGTCGTAACGGGCAGAACGGCAAGCCTCTCCTTGTGGCAATGAACCGGCCAGGGGACCAACGCATTCCTTCTCTTCTCGTGAAGCATTTGCTCGCCAAAGCCAAAGCCAAAACCAAAACCAAAACCAAAGGGAAAAAAAAGGAGAAGGCAGTGGTAGAACCGGGCTCTGCATGTCCACCTTTTGCTGTGACCGATATTACTCCGACCACTGTTCCCTTGCGTGGCTCCGCTGCATGCCACTTTTCAACCAACAAGACAAGAATATGTGAGCACGTATGAGCGAGTCCTCGCAGTTTGCTACTACTAGTGCTCCAAAATGTTTCTCCCAACCCAACTTGCACATAGATACTACTAGATCAAGAGGCTAAAAATTCCGTGGACAGAAGAGATGGTATTTGCCGTTGGGCTGCAAGGTCACAGCAGAGCAAAGAGGCTTGTACGGTACTCAAAACAGCTCACTGATGCATGCATGGCGATGCTGCAGGATGCTACAGGGAGGGACTCACGGGTCAGGCTGGCTTGGACTGGGAGAGAGCAGAAAAGGCGCAAGAAAAGAATCTTTCAATCAAGGGCAGCAACCAAGACCAAGCTCGCAAGCCCCACCAAGTTATTATTAATTAAGAAAAGAAAAAGAAAAAACACAGGCACTTCGCATAACAAACAAACTAATCATCATCGCCACTCATCGCCCCGGTACCTTTATTCTACGCCCAGCTCCTCCTCCTCCTTCCTCCTCCTCTCTGATTAGTAGAATCAGGGCCTCTTTGATTCGCAGGATTGTCAAAATGAGGGAATAGAAAAAATGCAGGAATAGGATAACATGTCCCATAGTATCCTACAGGATCTCAAAGAATGTTTGATAGCGCAGAAAAAAAAAAGGAATCCTACAAAGAGGTTTGAGTGGATGAAAATTTTCCTCCAAAATGTAGTACAAATGGATCCTATGAAAAAATTCCTAAGGATGCCAATCCTACGAATCAAACGAGCATCACAGGAAAAATTTCTAAGGATTCAAATCCTCCAAAAATCCTATACAATTCCTTTGAATTAAAGGAGCCCTCAATCGGTGGAGGAGGAGGGAAAAGGAAATCGTCCCATGTTGCGGCACCAATCAATTCGTTAATTAATTAACAATGGAGTGCTTATGCAAGCGAAAAGATAAAAGAAAATTCGGAAATGCAAGCTAGTTTTCTTGCGGGGGGAGGGGAGGGCATCACAAATCACATGGCACAGGCAGGGGCAGGAATATGAGTGGAAGCAACCTGGTAGGTAGGTGAGGTGCGGTGCGGCGAGATGGGCTGGGCTGGGCTGGGCATACACGCGTACACCGCAGCAATGTGCTCGCCAGTCCACCACCTACATATAAACACACCCGCACACCGCTGAAACACAATTACAACCCACACACACCTCCAACCCCTTGGTTGGATAGCTCAGCAAGACAAGCGAGCTGAGCAAAGCTTGAACCCCTACCGACACTTCTTGTGCCTCCCAGCCCATAAATCCCCCACGTACTTTACTCGTCATTTCTCGCACCTCCTCCCCTCCCCCTCCCCCTCCCCTACATTCATTCATTGCTTCCTTTTCCCCCTCCCTGCACATGCTAAAGGCTGCCCATTGCCTGAGCGTGGAGAGCTAGCTACCTTGCCTGCCCTCCCTGCCATTGTTGGTGCTGCTGAGGGTAACCTCCCCTTGTCGTAAAGGAGAGTGCGTGCACTGAGGACGACGCCCATGGCGCCAGCGGTGGCCGGAGGAGGCCGCGTGCGGAGCAATGAGCCGGCTGCTGCCGCGGCGCCGGCGGCCGCCAGCGGGAAGCCCTGCGTCTGCGGCTTCCAGGTGTGCGCCTGCACGGGATCGGCCGCGGTGGCGTCCGCCGCCTCCTCGCTGGACATGGACATCGTGGCCATGGGCCAGATCGGCGCCGTCAACGACGAGAGCTGGGTGGGCGTGGAGCTCGGCGAAGACGGCGAGACCGACGAAAGCGGTGTCGCCGTTGACGACCGCCCCGTCTTCCGCACCGAGAAAATCAAGGGTGTCCTTCTCCACCCCTACCGGTACGTGCAACTAAGAGCATCCTAGTGGCTTGTCTAAATTTAATAGTCTATATCTACATATACACAATGGTGTAAAAAGATTTTCTTTTAGACAACCTAAGTTTTCCAGCGGATTGTCTATATATATGATGTCTATATTCTCTTTCATATATTTTAATAGTATCTTATAGCAGCTATATTTTCTAAAAATCTTATGTTAGTCATTTCTGAGTTGTTTTCATTTATTTTTTTCATCCGCAAGACATATAAAGGAGAAAATAAACCAGCCGCGAAATTATTTTAGGTTCAACACTAGCAACACCCTATATAATTTACGAGAAATAAACAATAGCAACAGGTTCAACCCTGATGAGACGACGGTCCAGGCGCAACGACCTCCGTGTCCAGCGCCGGCGCGGCCGCCTCCCTGCCGACGTCCTCCAATTGCTCCGAATTGGTGAATGGCTGAGCTCATGAGCCAACATTTTTGGTTTAGACATTGTGGCTTGGTTGTCCAAATGTGGACGACGGGTAGTTAGTTTGGACATTGTCTAAATTTTAGATGACGCAATAGACAAGTCACTGAAGACGTTTTTTGACATGTGGTAGTCTAAATTTGGTATAGACCACCATTTGCACAAGCCACTAAAAATGCTCTAAACTCCCTATATCTGCGTCACAGTAGTAACAATTACTAGTAGTATTTCATACTTATTTACTGTGTAAGTATTTATTATTACTATTATTTTGCACAACAAGTCTAAAATGATTAAGCCAACAAGCACCACGCCAGGCTGACAGTCAGGATTATTTGATCTTGACCGGTGGCGGTGCTCATCGAGACTGGTACTAGTCCTAGGACTGGTAGCGTGGTCTGGTCGGTGTTAATCACAGTAATTAATAGGTAATTAATGTAAACATGGATTAAAATTTGACAAGTCCGAGACAGGTGCACGTTAGAGGCGGGCCAATGATGGCTCGAATCCACTCAAAACAGCGCGTCCCGGTGTGGGCTGTCGGCTCGGTGCGGCGGGGCGCTGGTTCTTCCATCTTACTACTAGTCATAGTCACTGCTGCATGGGCCCGCTTAAGGGGACGTTAGCCGTTGGGCCTGCCTGGCAGGTGGGCCCCGGTGGCCACCCTGGCGGCTCATAAATCCTTGCCACTTTAGAGTTAATAAAATCTGGGTGTGCGGGTGGGATGGATTCGGTTGCAATGGCAATAGGAATCCGAGGTGAAAGGAGATGAGATGACAGTGGGCATGGCTTGCACGTGAATCCAAGCCACATCATTAAAAGCCTCGTCGCCATCCTCCCTGGGGACGTCGCAGTGAGAAAGTTAGTTAAACTTTTTGGGTTGGGACAAGGTATAAATAAAAGTAAGTAACATGTCCTTTTTTGTCACTGGAGAAACGTATGTATGTATGGTATGGTAGTATATGAGCATCTAGTCTAGTTATAGATGGATGATGCTACCGCTGGAGCCTCTAGTACGTTAGTTTTTCTTCAGCCGTTTTATGGAGAAAACGAGAAGAAGATTATCATGTCATGTCATGTCATAGAAAGGAGGAGAAGCAAAAAAAAAAAGTGGTGCCATTGCCACCGCTTGAATGCCTTTTTTCAGAAGAATGCGTGAGTCATGTTGGCACCGAGAAAAGCCATATTAAAGTGGCAGGGTTACAACTCAGAAGAAATGCGCGTGCTAGATAAACACTAGGATATGTGAAGTGCACTCGGCACAACATCTTCAAAGTACTCCAAAGATAAATAACAAGAAAAAGATTACTACTACTCCAAAGTACTCCTACTACTACTAGTAACGATTAGCAGGAGAAGGTTCCAACGACTTTTTGGCGCCAATAGCATAAAGAAGAAGAAGAAGAAGAAAATAACGAGAAAAGAGGCCCATTAATGGAGCAACGAATCCAGCGGCACCACCTCTGGCGGTCGCGTCCATGCTCTCGCACGACGGGTGAGGGAGGGAGGGGCCCGGGCCTACTGACAGCCGAGGCATGTCGGTGCTCATACACGGCGCCGTTTGCTGCCAAGTGTGCCAGCTCACACTCATTGACTTGCCAGCTCCCGCCTTGGCTGTCAATGAGAACATGATGCCCTTCTCTCTCTCTCTCGCCTTTTGGCATTTGCAAAAAATTAAAACTAGCTGTCTGATAGGGAAAAGAAATGCAAAGGGAAAAGATGAACGTGGCGCATGTTCCCTCCAATAATTGCACCCAATCATCACTCGATCAATCCAACAATTTTTACTTTACTACTCCCACAAGAACTGATGATGAACTGTAACTGACGGTGAATGTGAATAATGCAATGCAGGGTGCTGATCTTCGTTCGGCTGATCGCCTTCACCCTGTTCGTGATCTGGCGTATCTCCCACAAGAACCCTGACGCCATGTGGCTGTGGGTGACATCCATCTGCGGCGAGTTCTGGTTCGGCTTCTCCTGGCTGCTGGATCAGCTGCCCAAGCTGAACCCCATCAACCGCGTGCCGGACCTGGCCGTGCTGCGGCAGCGCTTCGACCGCCCCGACGGCACCTCCACCCTCCCGGGGCTCGACATCTTCGTCACCACGGCCGACCCCATCAAGGAGCCCATCCTCTCCACCGCCAACTCCGTGCTCTCCATCCTCGCCGCCGACTACCCCGTCGACCGCAACACATGCTACGTCTCTGACGACAGTGGCATGCTGCTCACCTACGAGGCCCTGGCCGAGTCCTCCAAGTTCGCCACCCTCTGGGTGCCCTTCTGCCGCAAGCACGGGATCGAGCCCAGGGGCCCGGAGAGCTACTTCGAGCTCAAGTCCCACCCCTACATGGGGAGAGCCCAGGACGAATTCGTCAACGACCGCCGCCGCGTCCGCAAGGAGTACGACGAGTTCAAGGCCAGAATCAACAGCCTGGAGCACGACATCAAGCAGCGCAACGACGGGTACAACGCCGCCAACGCCCACCGGGAAGGCGAGCCCCGACCCACCTGGATGGCCGACGGCACCCAGTGGCAGGGCACCTGGGTGGACGCCTCCGAGAACCACCGCAGGGGCGACCACGCCGGCATCGTCCTGGTCAGTACTAGTTGCTATACTTATCACTAGGACTACCATTTACTTAGGGTCTCTTTCGTCCGTGCATGATGCATGCATGCTGCTGTTCTTGGAATCTTGGTTAGTTAGGGCCTCGTTATTAGTGGCCATCTGATGTGATGCCTGCCTGCACTGCACTGCTGTGCCGATCCAAGGGAGATTTTGACAGAATGGACGTGGTGATGGTCGAGAGTGCAACCACCGGCCGGCCAGCCAAGCACACTTGTGGACAGACATGGAAGAAAACATGCATGCTTCTCTTCTCGCCTCGTCCTGTGGCCAGCAACGTGTGGTTCCACTCACTCACGCTGTGACGAGGAATGGTGGTTGGGGTGGTCCTTTCCCCCCGACAGCACTACAGCGTCCACTTTATGACCCATTTAATTCAATTCACCGGCCCTGCTTTCTTAACTGCCTCAATCATTCATCAGTTTGTTTACTCTGCCCAACTCTTAACCCTGTACTGTAGTATACTTAGTAGTACTAATAATTAATTACTCCAACCACTAATCACCTTAAGGTAGTAATAGTAACACTCCAGTAAGAATCATTTGACCTTTTACTATGGCGATCGAGAAGTAAAAGTAACAGCTAAAATTAACCGTGTCATTCATTTAACCTTGTTTTTTTTACCACTATCTACCTAAGCTCAAGTTGTGATTGTACTGCAAGAGGAATGGAGTGCTGACAATGGTGTGTGTGCAATGGATGCAGGTGCTGCTGAACCACCCGAGCCACCGCCGGCAGACGGGCCCGCCGGCGAGCGCTGACAACCCACTGGACTTCAGCGGCGTGGATGTGCGTCTCCCCATGCTGGTGTACGTGTCCCGTGAGAAGCGCCCCGGACACGACCACCAGAAGAAGGCCGGCGCCATGAACGCGCTCACCCGCGCCTCCGCGCTGCTCTCCAACTCCCCCTTCATCCTCAACCTCGACTGCGACCATTACATCAACAACTCCCAGGCCCTCCGCGCCGGCATCTGCTTCATGGTGGGACGCGACAGCGACACCGTCGCCTTCGTCCAGTTCCCGCAGCGCTTCGAGGGCGTCGACCCCACCGACCTCTACGCCAACCACAACCGCATCTTCTTCGACGGCACCCTCCGTGCCCTCGACGGCATGCAGGGCCCCATCTACGTCGGCACCGGCTGTCTCTTCCGCCGCATCACCGTCTACGGCTTCGACCCGCCCAGGATCAACGTCGGCGGGCCCTGCTTCCCCAGGCTCGCCGGGCTCTTCGCCAAGACCAAGTACGAGAAGCCCGGCCTCGAGATGACCATGGCCAAGGCCAAGGCCGCGCCGGTGCCCGCCAAGGGCAAGCACGGCTTCCTGCCTCTGCCCAAGAAGACGTACGGCAAGTCGGACGCCTTCGTGGACAGCATCCCGCGCGCGTCGCACCCGTCGCCTTACGCCGCGGCGGCTGAGGGCATCGTGGCCGACGAGGCGACCATCGTGGAGGCGGTGAACGTGACGGCCGCGGCGTTCGAGAAGAAGACCGGCTGGGGCAAAGAGATCGGCTGGGTGTACGACACCGTGACGGAGGACGTGGTGACCGGGTACCGGATGCATATCAAGGGGTGGCGGTCACGCTACTGCTCCATCTACCCACACGCCTTCATCGGCACCGCACCCATCAACCTCACGGAGAGGCTCTTCCAGGTGCTCCGCTGGTCCACGGGCTCCCTCGAGATCTTCTTCTCCAAGAACAACCCGCTCTTCGGCAGCACCTACCTCCACCCGCTGCAGCGCGTCGCCTACATCAACATCACCACCTACCCCTTCACCGCCATCTTCCTCATCTTCTACACCACCGTGCCGGCGCTCTCCTTCGTCACCGGCCACTTCATCGTGCAACGCCCCACCACCATGTTCTACGTCTACCTGGGCATCGTGCTCTCCACGCTGCTCGTCATCGCCGTGCTGGAGGTCAAGTGGGCCGGGGTCACCGTCTTCGAGTGGTTCAGGAACGGCCAGTTCTGGATGACGGCAAGTTGCTCCGCCTACCTCGCCGCCGTGTGCCAGGTGCTGACCAAGGTGATATTCCGGCGTGACATCTCCTTCAAGCTCACATCCAAGCTACCGTCCGGAGACGAGAAGAAGGACCCCTACGCCGACCTGTACGTGGTGCGCTGGACGCCGCTCATGATCACACCCATCATCATCATTTTCGTCAACATCATTGGGTCGGCGGTGGCCTTCGCCAAGGTGCTCGACGGCGAGTGGACGCACTGGCTCAAGGTCGCCGGCGGGGTCTTCTTCAACTTCTGGGTGCTGTTCCACCTCTACCCGTTCGCCAAGGGGATCCTGGGGAAGCACGGCAAGACGCCAGTCGTGGTGCTCGTCTGGTGGGCATTCACCTTCGTCATCACCGCCGTGCTCTACATCAACATCCCCCACATGCATAGCTCGGGAGGCAAGCACACAACGGTGCATGGTCACCATGGCAAGAAGTTCGTCGACGCAGGGTACTACAACTGGCCATGAGGTCCCTGTTGACGACTTTGCCGCCGGACAGGACGACCTGAGACAAGAAGCAACAAGTCATCCACTGAACAGTGCATGCATCCATCTGATCGAGAAGCAGAGCCCGCCAAAGTTTGAATTTTTTAATTTTTTTTCTTCACTTTTTCGCCCGTTTCTTTTTAGTTTTGTCCAGAAAAAAGATGGTGTTGATTTGATTTAGTTCTTAATTACCTGTGGTAATTAATTATGTACTTAATTATACATTACGCGAAGAACAAGGGAGACGACGACTTACCGGGTACGGGATGTACATGCTCGACGATGTATAGAGATGAGAGAGGCTGGGAGTGCTGGGCCCGTGGGGTGGAGGGCGGTATTCTTTTAGTAGTATTATATGGAAACAATAAATTTCATTTCATTAATTCGTGCATGTGTTCACCTGTCGCCACTGATTTCTTTTTGTCAGGGAATCTACTTATGTTTATGCAAATATACACAATTGTTACTTCGTCCAACAACAATAATAATAATCACGTACTATTTACCGTCTAATGGCTTGACAGTAGTGGGAGACTAGCCAGTCATGATGATTGAGCCGGGCATGTTCTCTTCATTATGTTTTGGGAGCTTTATTCTGTCCCACTATGTGTTACCGAATATTTGACTTGTATAAAGCTGAAAACCATGTGATTGATCTGAAGTTGCACTATTAATGTTCCTGATTTACTTTCATTGTGGACTTCGGAGTGGGGCGTATCCTCCGCATTTGTTACAGACCGATCTGGCGGCGCTACAGGGAGAGCAGAGGGGATAATTTGAGAGAGCAAGGGGGGATTAGGGTTCTGGAGGAGAAGGACGGCTTCTCTCTCTCAGCCAGTTCGTGATTCACTTTCTCGATGATCCACACTTACAGGACTCTGGCCTAGTTATACACAAATGAGTAGAGCACGCAGGCCCTGTTCGAGCACGGCCCAACTGCAGGCCTAGTCGGCGACGCGCCGCTAGTCTTCTTAGCACTTCTTCACGTTAACGCTCAGACCATGGGCTCTCGTTCCAGTTGGTGAGTCCGGCCCTCCCTGTCAGCCGTGACATTCACCCTCTCTTGAGAACCGGCTTGACCCCAAGCTGGCGCCAACGGAAAACGAAGCTGAAGGTCTTCTGGTTCTTCCTAGGTAGCCAGGGAAGAGGGAAGCTGGCTCCATTCCACCATGACCCTGGGTTGAAGCGCACCTTGCATCTTGATGAGTTTGTGTTCCAATATGGATGCTGGCTGGTGTTCCGCCTGCAAGATAGTGTTAGTTGGGGGCAAAGCGGCACTCACTGGGATGTCCGAGGTCACCATCTTCTTTAGCTGAGACACGTGCACCATGGGTTGGATTTTGCTGACTTCTGGGAGTGCCATTTTGTAAGCCACTGCGCCAACACGAGCGATGATTGGGTATGGTCCGTAGTACCAGAAGGCCAACTTCTAATGAGGTCGTTGAGCCATGGATGTCTGCACAAACGACTGCAGCTCGAGGAACACCGAGTCACCAACAGCAAATTCACGATCCCTGCGGTGTTTATTAGCTTGTTTCTTCATAAGATCCTTGAAAGTGCAACTAATCCCTGGGTGGTTTTGGTAATTCATAACAACATATAGCTCATTGAACTAATATCCATTTGTGATAAATATTTCGGGAAGTTCAATGAATGGCATGGCATGGACTAGAAATGTGGACCCCTCCAAATGCTAAGGACACATATTGGCAAAAGCTCAAGACTCTTCATTTCTATTTTAGTGATCCAAGATCACATTGAGTCCATATGAAAGCCAATACTATTAAAAAGGGATGAGGTGTTTCTTAATGGCTTGCTTACTCAAATGCTTAGTGGTATTGCTCCAAATACCCTCAACCACCTTTTCCATCCAAATATGTCAAAATCCCAAACTCCAACTCGGCTCCATCGATTCTTTCTACCTGGCGCCACCGAGTTCATATGACATAGCCACAGCCAGAAACCCTAACAGTTCGGTCTCACCGAGATGGCCTTGTCAACTCATTGTTATCAGTTGTAATTATTTCGGTCTCACCGAGATGGCTTGGCCAATTCTCTGTTGCCCTATTGCTTCACTTCGGTCTCATCGAGTTGATGCAATCGGCGCCACCGAGATGAGGTTTGCCCTAAGCCCTAGCACACCGGCCCCACCAAGTTGTTCCAGTCGGTCCCACTGAGATTCCTAACATTCACATTTTGAACTAATCGGTCTCACCGAGTTCATCTATTCGGTCTGACCGAGTTGGGTCAAATGTGTGTAACGGTTGGATTTTGTGTGGAGGCTATATATACCCCTCCACCTCCTTCTCCATTTGTTAGAGAGCCATCAGAACGTGCCTACACTCCCAACATACATTTTCTGAGAGAGAACCACCTACTCTTGTGTTGAGGTCAAGATATTCCAATCCTACCGCAAGAATCTTGATTTCTAGCCTTCTCCAAGTTGCTTTCCAGTCAAATCATCTTTCCACCATATCCAAATCTGTCTGTGAGAGAGAGTTGAGTGTTGGGGAGACTATCATTTGAAGCACAAGAGCAAGGAGTTCATCATCAACACAACGTCTATTACCTTTTGGAGAGTGGTGTCTCCTAGATTGGTTAGGTGTCGCTTGGGAGCCTCCGTCTAGTTGTGGAGTTGAACCAAGAAGTTTGTAAGGGCAAGGAGATCGCCTACTTCATGAAGATGTACCCGAGTGAGGCAAGTCCTTCATGGGTGATGGCCGTGGTGGGATAGACAAGGTTGCTTCTTCATGGACCATTCGTGGGTGGAGCCCATCATGGACTCGCGCAACCGTTACCCTTCGTGGGTTGAAGTGTCCATCAACGTGGATGTACGATAGCATCACCTATCGGAACCACGCCAAAAATCTCCTTGTCTTCATTGCGTTTGCACTCTCCAAACCCTTCCCTTTACCTTCATATGCAATGTTTTACTTTCTGCTGCTACACTTTTAGAATTGCATGTGTAGGTTGGTTGCTTAAATTGTGCTAATTGCTAAAATCTGCCCACAACTAAAATTGGGAAAATGTTAGATTTTTATTTGGTCAAGTAGTCTAATCACCCCCCCTCTAGACATACTTTTGATCCTACAAGTGGTATCAGAGCTTTAGTCTCCATTTGCCTTAATTTCCATAGCTTTGGTGATCATAACCTTGGTTTCACAACCTAGGAGAGTATGGCATCTAGCAAGGGAAATTACCACCGTAGAGGTCCTTATTTTGATGGTACTAATTTTTCTAGTTGGGAGCATAAGATGAAAATGTATCACACCCCGAGTATGTTGATTTTAATAGTGATGAAGATGATTTGCTAGGTGATGATGATTTACTTGTTGACAACACTAGTGATGGAAACTATGATGAACTTGCTAATAATCATGCTAATCAAGATGAAACGAATGACAATGATAAGGAGATTGAGCGTCTAACTAAAGAACTAAACACTCTTAAGTTAGCTCATGAGACAACTCTAGAGGATCATAGAGAGCTCCTAAGGACTCATCAGGAGCTACGCTTCGAGAATCTAAATTTAGAGCAAGGGCAAGAGTTTCTAAAAGCTATCAATGATGATCTCTGAAAGAAGAGTTCTTCTTATCTTGCCAAATGTCTCCTCTTGTCTACTTATATGTCACAAGTAAAATCTAGCAACAAGAACAAGAAATATTCTTCCTCTAGTAGTAACAATAACACTGTTAAATCCAATGTTGTTGCTTCTAGTAGTTCTCTTGATCCCACTAATGACTCTCTTAGCCAAGTTACACTTGAGCCAGAAAATAGCTTATTGAAGGGAATTATAGAGAAATGTGTTTACAAGAGCCTTACCGGAAGTAAGCAATTTGAGGAAATTGTGCGCAAGCAAGGAAGGCATCAGAAGAGTCAAGGTGTTGGTTTTGAACGAAAGTTCAATGCCAATGGAGTTGAGTGGGAAGAAGATCAATACCCCAAGACGAAGTTTGTTCCTCAACAAGAGAAGTATGACCCCACTTCTTTCAAGGAAACACAAGCTCAAGATGATCTTCCACCACAAGACCACAAGCTAAAAGGCATGGACAAGCTTCAAGAAGAGATTGATTCATTTGAAGAAGCTCCTAAGGCCATGGTCAAGTGGGTTCCCAACACTACAAAAAATACACTTCCGTGATGATATGTGTTTGTCACAGTAGGTCACGTTTTCTTTCATGCATGTACATTCATGATGATTTTATGGCAGAATCAAGATAGTCATACGTGTGTTGTCGTAGAAGTATTCCATGACAATACCAAAATTATCATCACGAAAGTGTCCACTTCCATGACGATAAATGGCGCGTCATGGAAGTGTTTTCCTCAAGGGTAACTGACACGTGGCATCCACTGTAATGGGCCGCCGTTAAGCTATCGGGTTCTGGTTTGGATCCGATAACCCGTTAACAGCCCCGACCAATGGGGATTTTCCACGTGTAAAATTCTCATTCGCCGGAGGATCCACGTGTCGGCTCAGTGTTGGGACAGATGGCATCCACTCATTGTACAGGAGGCGCCTATGATACGTTGGCACATGGCAAGGCCCAACAGTGGCCCATTTAGGTGAAAGAGGCCGGCCCAATCAAAATTAGCAGGCCAGCCCATATAGGGCCTACTTGTGCCTGGTCCATTTAAGCCCACGGCCCATACGAGATGTGCCAATTCGTCCCGTCAACAACCCTTTAACTATTTGACACCATTGCATCCCATCGTCAGTTCGAGCCCGCTAACAGCCCGCTATATATTTGGGCTCAATATCGGCCCGATGTGGTTTCGGCCTATTAACGACCCATTCAAGGGATGGGCCAATTTTCAGAATATACGTCTTTCGGCCTTTTAGCGACCCATTCAACTGTTGGGCCAATTTCCAGCCCATGTGTATTTTACCCTGTTAACGGCCCATAAATGAGTTGGGCCATTTGCAGTCAGGCCTGAGTTTTGGCCTCTTAACGGACCATGCTCTTCATGGTCCAATACCAGCCCGGTTTCTCTTTCGGCCTGCTAAAGACCCAACACACAGTTGGGCCATATACAGTCCGACCTGACTTTAGGCCTCTTAGCGGCCCATGCTCTTCATGGTCCAGTATGAGCCCGCTGTCTCTTTCGGCCTGCTAGCCCACAATACAGTTTGACCATATATAGCCTGACTTTAGTATCAGCCTATTGATGGCCCGTGAAATTTAATGGGCCCAATTATTGCCCGCTTTCAATGTCGTCCTTTTAATGACCTGAGAGGTAACAAGGCCGAACATTAACTGTTGGCTCGTTTCAATTATTGCGGCCCAATAGAGCTTTCAGACCATCAATTTCATGGGCCCGCTAAAGTTCGAACATGTTTGTAGGCCCAATTAGATAACGTCCATTCCAACCCAGCTATTTTGAGCCCATTACGACGAGCAATTATGGAAAGGACCAAAACCGATCAATCAAAGGCCTATGAGAATTTTGGCCCCTGCGAGCCCATTAGGGAAGCCCATGAAGGGAAGTGGGCCACTTCCTTCATATAGGGCCCATGACTGTTTGTGTTAACTAATAATTTCACTACTTTTTTTGTCTTCCTAGCGACCAGTTAGCGGGAATGCGAGGCACGCTAAGCAAACATACAACATACAAGGAAAAATGTTGCACATCGAGCATATATTACAGGAAATTACATCCACTAGGCAATCAAAGATTGATGCCAGTGCAAATAAATGAACAGAACTTAATGATCTACAACCTCACAATCTACAACCTCAACGCGGATGACGCCCATAAGCATGTGAGCAAGTTCTTCCTTCTTTGCTACACTGTCTCTGAAAACATTGATCAGTTGTTGTTGCGCAAGAATGTGCACCTCTGATTCCTTCATGATTTCCATCATTACTTCAGCCAGTAATTGGTTTATAAACATACATTTTTCCGTTGGATTCGAGATAGAGGAAACTAAACATATTCAGATGGTGATTTTGGGAGGCTTGTATTACTGATAGTGGAGAGTGTCTCTACCACTACATCATAACATAAATTAGGAGGGGAACCGAACAGATTAATCAAGAGTTATTGCCATATTACCTGGCCTAGATTTATTGGAAAGAAACAATGGGGTTGCCTTGCTATTTTTAGAGTTTGTCTTCTTATCTTCAGCAGTCTGCACCAAATTAACACACTAGCATTGTTATCATTGGTCAGGCCAGATAATAGGAAAGCAACATTGACACAATGAACATTTGGGCAACCAGTCCACACTAGCCTACACCAAATTAACACAATATGGCACAACTATCATCAGCCAGGTAAGGTAATAGGAAAGTAACATTGACACAATGGATGATTGGGCAACCAGAACAACACTACAATTTTGTAATGTGCATGATATGAGATAGTACACTCATGCAGCTCAGTATGCAAAACTACCAGGCAGTTTTCCTTACAAAAATCAACATTGTTGCCTTTAATTATACATTTTGCTACAAGTAAATTTAGATCAGATAAAGGTTGGATTCATGTCGATTAACAAAATACATGTGATGTAAAAATATAATGATATACAATAGGTACTTACATCAGCATTGGAGCACAAATAATTCCCGCAAGATAATTTCCTCGAGCACGATCCCAGTTTAGAAAGTCTTCTATCCTTTAAACTTATTTTCTAAAAAAGAGATAGGTAAGAAACATGTAGAAAAATATGATCTGAATGCTATAAAATTTCATGATGACACTTTTTAGAATGGAGTTGACATATTTTTGCTGGACTGGAGCGGACTAGTTCTTTGGCCACTAGAATCTACTTATTATCAGTAGGATTTGGGTTGCTCTGTGCTGAAGCAGTATCTATGAACACTGGAGTTGGTGTACTATCTCCTGACATTTGGATCTTTTGTAAAGACCTTGTTTGTAACCCTTCAGATTCTAACATAGTCGTCTTCCCCTTGTATGCCTTATATAGAAGAATGGTGCTTCAGTTATAAAACATGCTATGACAGAGAGATGGAATAGGTAATGAGGAATAGAAAGGCATGACATATTGACATGTATTCCCTCCATCCGAAAACAAATGGATGTGTCTAGGTGTATTTTTGTTCTAGATACATCCATTTTTATCCATTTCTGCGACATGTAATCCGGAGGGAGGGAGTTTGATGTAAGAGCTAGGGATACGACATGACATCAGAGTAAAAAAACACTAGTTGAATGTAAAATTGTATGTTAGCGAAATACATACAGAAAAACACTAAAGCAACATATGCGTGTATGATTGGGAAACTAAGATAACATTGCAATAGACCACTAGAACAACACTTCAATGTAAAAAACATGGTATGGTAGACATATGAAGTACATACTCATGAATAACAATGCATAAAATATTCAGAAGCATGATGTCCAAACTAAGCTTATGGCATTGCGACAGAGTAGAATAACAATACTTGAATTTGAAAACATGTAGGAAGGCATGACATATTTACATGCATGATCAGTAGGCTAAGCACATGGCATTGCAGCAGAGTAGATGCACTCTAGGACATTATATGCATGTTGTACCCATATCACGGGCCAAGTTAGAGCAAGGACCTTGTGGGGTGAATAGGATTTATCACCTTTCTGCAAGTCTTCTGAAGAACTGCCTTTACATGTTTCATCATATTGGGTATCATTGACGTCAAGTTTGTTGGCCGTTACATTGCTCCATGAGGTTCTTGTGGATATATCAGTATGTGCAATTATATCTGACATGCATGGAAAACAACTAGTAGTTAGATTTATGTAATGACTGCATGTAGGAGACGACATAAATAGTAGGACTGGGCTTAACTAGCAGCAACAGGTCCTAAAAACTAAAGGGAGAACACAGATGAAAGCTACAGAATATGTATCATTTGTACTCAAGATTAACTAGATGGCACACAAAAGTATTAAAGAACAACATTGGTAATACTAGAAGTGGTATAATCACCAGCCTGTGGGATAGCATTGTCTAATGGATGATAAGTAAAGGAACGTCGTTACCTAAAGAACAAGTCTCTTATCTGAACTATGGAACATCCTTACCTCCTGAACAAGACTCTTAAGAGATTACCATGAATATACAGTGAAATATGATAATTTATTTTCCATGCTTAGATGAATAACAAAGCCATAAATGTCGCACACAAGTAAGATGAGGCTACAACCTATCTAGCCGCCATCCATAGGAGTGAGCATCATGTGCGGACTTGTCGATGGCCCTGTAGTTGTTGTGGTTGTCCATGTCGGGCACGCACATTCGATGCAGGGAACTATTGAGTGGGGACTATAGCTCCCTTCTGGTGTATGCTTCCCTTGTTGGAGCAGCTGCGGTGCACTACTAGGGAAAACCTTATACACAGAATCTTAGCAGCAGGGCCGCACAAAAAGAGGCGCTGCTGCTAATTAGCAGTAGCGAGGTTAGGAAAAGCACGCTACTGATGTAAATTTAGCAGTAGCACGTGATGTCTAAACCGCGCTGCTACAAAAATCCACCGACAGAACACAACGACCAAAGTTTACCAGCAGCGCGGGCGAAGCGCGCTACTGCTAATGCAGTAGTAGTATCGCGCTTTTTAGTCACATCGTTGCTGCTAATTTTGAAATTGTCCACACGGCAAGCTCGTTTAGCAGTAGCGCGTGGTGGGAAAGCGCGCCGCTGCTACGCTCTTAGTAGCAACACATTTTTCCTCCCGCGCTACTGCTAAGACGCAGGACCCACCACCTTTTTCCACCTCCCATCTCCCCATCTCCTCTCCTCCCTTTCCCCTACCTCCCACATCCTCCCTCTCTCACTCTTCTTATTCTCAATACTTCGCCCCCCATTACTCTCCCTCTTCTACCTACCTTTCTCTCTCTTCATTACTCCTAGCTAACTACACCACCTCCATTAATGCATCTCCTTTCTCTTTTTCCTTCCCCCTCCACTAGTTGAAGTTGTCTCTTCCCAAATTAGCTAGCTAGGTAGATGTAGCATTTAGTTAAGTGACCTATTTGCCCCCTAACTAGATCTTTCTTTGTCAAGAAGAGCTTTGTGCACTTTTGATCTCCGTACATCATCATATCCACCGTGTGCTCGATCTCGAGATAGAGGTGATTAAAATTTCATTCTTTCGCAAAATGGAAATATGTGTATGTGTGTGTGATATGATAATTGGGCAATATGATGGAAATTGTGTGTGTGGCATGTGTTGACGCCAAATTGTGCTTTTGAGTTGCCTATGTTTTGCCGAAATGTCGATTTATTTCCGTTTTGGCGAATTCCGAGCAAACTCTCTAGATCTACATATGTCCTATTTTTAGGGAAGGTCATGCCGAATTTTTGTATGACTTTGATGCATGCACGAATTTTTATAATCAATTTGTTTATTATTACCGTGCAGACGTTCATGATGGTTAGTGGAACAATGGTGGACAGGTGGTTGCGGTCGGCGGTGCAGGACAAGAAAGAAAACAACCGGACAGAGGTTTTATGTCCGTGTCAAAAATGCAAAGGAATAGTTTGGCTCGACCCCTATGACGATGGTCGTGTCGAAGCGCATATGCTCATGGCTGGTTTCATGGATGGATACACTCGGTGGATAATTGAAGATGAGGATGACGATGTTGAGGACGCCGACGGGGCAGGCAATGACGACACGGGGGAAGACAAAGAGATGATCGATAATGGCGGCGGGGAAGAGGCCGGCCATGGCGGCGGAGAAGGGGCCGGACATGGCGGAGTAGAAGGGGCCGGACATGGCGGCGGAGAGAATGTGGACTCCACGCAATAGAGTTCGTCGGTACTAAGTTCAATCATGCGGGTCCCTCATGTTCAAGCACTGCTTTGTAAGGAGACGAGTACTGAGAGAGCTACTTCTAGAGGGGAGGCTAAGCTGGAGCAACTGGTGGTAGACTCGAACACTCCATTGTATGATGGTTGCAAGCCTGAGGTGACCCGCTTGAGTTTCACGCTCTAACTCCTGAAGACGAAGGCTAAAAACAAATGGACCAACACTAGCCTTGATGAGCATCTCAAGTACCTAAAGGATGTTCTTCCCGCGGGGAATCTATGTCCTACTAGTGTTGATGAGGCCAAGAAGATCGTGTGCCCTCTTGATCTGCCGCATGTTAGATACCATGCATGCATCAACGATTGCATAATTTATCGGAAGGAGCACGCGGAAAAAACAAGCTGTCTGGTGTGCAATGCTTCTCGATACAAGAAGGCCGGGAAGAAATGTCCCCAAAAAGTTGTATGGTACTTACCGATCACTCCCCGTCTCCAGCGGTATTTCGTAGATCCCAAGGAAGCAAAGCTAATGCGCTGGCACGCGGAGAGGAAGAAGCCCGACGATGGAGATGATCCGAAGCTGAGACACGTCAAGGATGGAAGCCAGTGGAGAGCGTTGAACAGCTTCTATCGATATTTTGAATGTGATGCAAGGAACATCGTGCTTGGCGCGTGTACCGATGGCATGAATCCGTTTGGCAACCAGAGCACCAACATAGCACATAGCCCGTGTTTGTATGGATGTACAACCTTCCCCCTGGTTTTGCATGAAGTCGAAGTACATTCACATGAGCATGCTTATTCAAGGGCCGAAACAACTAGGAAATAATATTAATTTGTATCTGGGGCTACTTCAAGAGGAGTTAGAAACTTTATGGAAAACACCGGCCAAGACATGGGACGCCAGCAAAGGCGAGTATTTCTACATGAGCGCCGCTCTAATCACGACGGTGCACGATTATCTCGGTTACAGATATGTCGCAGGCCAGGTGTGCCATGGATATTGCCTATGCACGCGGTGCATGGATGATACGACATCTCAGCAGCTAACGTCAAGGAAAGATGGCAGGTCTAGGAAAATTGTGTACATGGGGCATCGAAGATGGCTCGAACAGGACGACCCATGGAGAAACCATGGTGATCTATTCAATGGTCATGCTGAGCATCGAGGACCTCCACGTAAGCGGAGCGGTGCCGAAATCGATGAGCTGTTGAAAAACTGGAAGGAGTTCCCCGCGCCGGGAAAGACGATGAAAAAGGCGCCGGAGCTGCTGCTGAAGGTATGGAAGACGAGGTCTGTGTTCTGGGACTTGGAGTACTGGCACAAACTCGATACACCTCATTGCCTTTATCAAATGCACATCTGTAAGAATGTCCTTGAGAGTTTGCTCGCGACACTGATGAACATGCCGGATAAGACCAAGGATGGGCCGAAGGCAAGAAAAGACTTGCAAGATTTGAAAATCAAGGAAGATATGCACATGCCGCCCTGTAAACAGTCAGACGAGACAGAGACGGAGACAGAGGCGCGGGACAAGAAGGGAAAGAAAATAAAGAAAGAGGATTATTGTCCCCCTTCTTGCTTCACCTTAAGTCAGGCTGAGATCAATCAATTCTTTAAGTGCCTTACCGGAGTCAAAATTTAGTTCCGATTACTATGGCAAGATAAGCAGATATCTAGACACAGACAAGAAAAGGTTCAGTGGGATGAAGTCCCATGACTGTCATGTGATGATGACGCAGATACTACCTGTTGCCCTTAGAGGGATAATGGACAAGCATGCCCGTGACACGCTTATTGGTCTCTGCAACTTTTTCGACGTCATCTCTCAAATGTCGATCAGTCTGAAGCAACTCCGAAGGCTACAGGAAGAGATCGTTGTGATACTGAATGAGCTTGAGATGTACTTCCCGCCTGCGTTCTTTGACGTGATGGTGCATCTGTGTGTCCATATTGTGGATGACATAATAGACTTGGGGCCGTCATTTCTTCACAACATGATGCCATTTGAGAGGATGAATGGGATCATCAAATGATTCATTCGTAACATGTCCCGTCCGGATGGAAGCATTGTCCAGGGCTATCTGACACAAGAATGCATCTCTTTCTGCACGATGGGAGGCTCGAAGGAGAAGGTCACTCTAACGGTCGCAGGGAACTGCATGTGGCATACTCAGATCGAGACAGCGACTTTGCCATAGCAAACTTGGTAGTGCTACAACACCTAGACGAGGTAGATCCTTTCGTGGCACTGCACAAAGAAATTATCGCAAAGAAGTATCGTGACCAGGGGGTATGGAGGATGGACGCCGAAGTTACTAGAGAGCACAACTCCACTTTCCTGCATTGGTTCAGAGAGCATATTATCGCTAATCCCCCGGAGGAGGGCTCTAAGGACAGATTGCTCATATACGCCTTAGCACATGCCCCCTCGCCCAACCTCCTAACCTATCAGGCATACAATATCAATGGATACACGTTCTACATGAAGGCCAAAGATATGGACAGTGATGATCAGAACTCAGGGGTGACGATGGAATGCATGACCGACAGCGACAACGGCCCAACTGAAAGATTTTACGGAAGGGTCGAGGAGATCTGGGAGCTTGACTACTCTGGATTGCACAACACGACGATGTTCTGTGTCAGATGTGCTAAGAATGTCGAAAGAGAAAACTAGAATTTCACTACCATGACTATACCCGACGCCAAGAGTGCTACGGTGAATGCTATCGCAAAAAATGAGCCCTGGGTACACGCTAAGCACGTGACACAATGCTTCTTCATAACCGACCCGCACAATCCTAGCCGTGTTGTCGTGAGGAGAGGCAAAAGGAACATCATTGGAATGGATGGAGTCGCCAACGAGGAAGACTATGATCAGTATGGCAACCCAATGAGGGAAGATGATGATGATGATAATGATGAAGTATACGTCAAAATAAGAATCAATAATACATTACCTAAGAAAAATCATACTCCATGGAAAAGGCAAAGTCACAATGAGGGGCTCAATTATTCTTCAACGAACAAGAAGGGAAAGAAGCTGACTCAAAAACGAAAATGTCAACGCTGAGGAACCGTATGTTATCGGTCAAATGATGTGATATATATGTTCCTGTTTTGTATACACACTTAGTTAACTTCTCTCGGAAAAAAAGTGAGAGAAAATAAAGGAAAACAAACGGGAAAAGTGTTACTGGTTATAGCAGCAGCGCATTTTTCAGAAAAGAGCTACAACTAGTCAAGGTAGCAGTAGCGGTTTCTACACGAAACCACTATAGCTACCTCGAGTAGCTATAGTGCGTTTTGCCTAAACGCGCTACTACTATGCCCACTTAACCCCGAAAATCCCTACTCCTCTCTTCATCCCGCCTCTTTTCCCCCAAATCCCCACACTCTCTCTTCCCCCGTCGCGCCACCGGAGCCCTCGCCGCGCCTCTGCGCTCGCCCCGACCCCAACGCCGACCGACCCCGGCGCCGGCCCCCGACCCCGGCGCTCATCCACGACCCCCGACCCCGACCCCGGCGCTCGCCCACGGCCCCGACCCCGACCCCGGCTCCGGCCCCGACACTCGACCCCGACCCCGACCCCTCCCAACCTCGGCCGTCGTCGGGCCTGCACCCTCTGTAAGCCCCCCACCTCTCCTCCTCTCTCTGGTAGCTAGGTCTTTTGGTTAATTTAGTTAGGTTTTAGTTAGGGCAGATGGTTAATTAGGTTATATATGTGGACATGTGATGTTTTGGACATGTCATATTTGGAAATTTGGACATGATGATTATGTGCAGGGTAAATGATCCGAGTGGCCTATGTTACGCCGGAATGTTGATTCATTTCCGTTCCAGTGAATTTCAGGCGCTCGATATGTCCATTTTTTAGCAAAGGTCATGCCGAAATTTTCCGTGAATTTTGGCATGATTTGTGCTAGATAGTAGGCATAGCGAGTGCTCAGAAACGACATTCCGGCAAACATAGATTTATTTTTTATGTCATTTCTCGTTTTTTCATAGTTTTAGAATTAAACAAGGAGACTTGATCATAGGAAACATGTCGAAGAACGAAGAAACTGGGCCTTCTGACCAAGATGCAGACGGGCGCGCAGCAACGGGCGCACCGTCCTTATCGTTCTTTACCCGCGAGTCTCCCACGCCGTGTATTTCGACCCTTCTAGAGACTACGAGAAGAAGGACTACACCCACATAATGAATATTCTAGATGATGCTCTCCAAGGCTTCAGCATTAGAGGTGGCCACATGCAGATCAGGAAACAAAGGAACAAGAAGATGGGTTTCACGCATAAAACTAACTTCTTCTGCATCCATGTCCCAAAACCAAGCAAGAAGGATGGATTCTACATCCTCCATCTCATGATTGAGTTCAACACGGATCACCAAAAGCTTCGCATGACAAGCAGAAATGATGAACATATCCACAAGTGGCTAAAATCTCATGGAGAAGCAGATTATAAACTTAGAGATGACTTCTTTCGCATCCAAAGGGACATTGCGGAAAGAAGTCGTCGATGAGAAGGGGATGTTCCACCACGGCCCTATATCGCGAGCTGACATCCGAACTCGCATAGGCATGCAACGTCAAGACCTCACGCCGTTCAAGAAGCTAGGGTCCATCCTCGATGATATGGAAGGATGGAACTTCTAGTGATTTACGATGCCGATGATGATGATATGTGTCGCTTGAACTTGTATACTTTCTGTAGCGATGAAACTTTGTGATGTCCACGGTCCCTGCCGAACTTGCATAACGCTACTTTGTTTGTTTGGGTACGATGACCTGCGTACCTCTAGTTAATTAGTTTGCGTACTGTATGTTGCATCTAGTTGCTAATTAACCCTTTCTTTTTCGTGTTGCTCTAATATATTTTGCTGCATATGATTGTACATCCTCTTGATGAACATGCATCTCTAACAGGTACCTAGTTTCTTGATGGCGAGATGGCGGTGCTATTTCCTGTACAAAGGGAAGGTTCCAGGGGTGTACAACGAGTTGCCTGAGTGTCAGGCGCAAGTGAATGGGGTCTTAGGTGCCAGCCATAAAGGCTTCAAAAGCAGACAAGAAGGAGAAGCTAGTTACTTGAGGTTCACGCTAGCGTGAGAGAGGACTCGTAACCGCCGCCTCATGTACTGCATAGTTCCACTCTCACTCATAGTGATAGCTCTTCTCGCATATACCATTGTTTAGATGGATGACGTTGTAGTTGCAAGTATTCGAGACTTGCATGTATTTCTATTTTCGAGATGATGACGAGATACCACTTTGTATTGGTTGATGATTATGATGAGACTATTTGTATGTATATGCTATGATTACATTTGTGGTCTCGCAGCCATTTGTATGCGTACCATGATGACATTTGTATCTTCTAAAGATTCTTGTATAAAGCCTGTTCAAATACAAAACAAATATGCAGAAAAGAAACAAAAACTACTAAAATTAGCAGTAGCGAGTGGAGAAAAGTTAGCAGCAGCGCCACGGTAGCAGTAGCGCGTCCGGGCAAAGCGCGCTAGAGCTATTAGCAGTAGCGAGCTTCCACAAAGAGCGCTGCTTCTACACTTGTATAGCAGTAGCGTGGGTGTGCACACGCTACTGCTATGGGTTAGCTGTAGCGCCTTATTAGTAGCGCCGGTCCCCGCACTACTGATATACCTAGAACCCGCGCTGCTGCTAGCCTTTTCCCTAGTAGTGGTGAGAAGGAACACGGTGTGGCTGAAGATGAAGAAAATACATAATGTTAAGAATGACACATATCTATGATTTGAAGAAATACCCTAAGAGATCAACAGTAAGGTATGAGAGTGGTCACACGTGTGTTGAATGAAAACTAAATTGGGGTCACACGATTTTATTTTATTTTGGTACTATTCGATCTACACGGGATGGCTTGATGGCCATCTTGTGCCTCCCGGCTGACACTGTTCAGAATCTTCCCTGAAGAGCCAGCGACCACCGGCAAAGCAGCCTACCTCCATCGTCCCTGGCCGCGAGAGCTTCAACCAAAACCCCGCTCCCCGCCCCACCGCACAGCCGTGGTTCCACTGCCCCGACCAATCCACAAAGACCCGCCGTCATCCAGATCCGGGGGTGGCAGTACCTTCAACCCACGCAACTCTAACATAGCCACCTAAACGCTGCTTCTGGGGCAAACTTGCAGCCCCGCACCCTTACAACAGACACCAGCCAACCGACAGCCTAGGAGCTCCGCTGTATCGATGGGTGTTGCTTCCCATTGGGAATCGATTGGCCCAGAAAAAAATCCAGAAGACTGATGCCAAAGAAAGTGATTTAAGATGAGTGTACGCCCTATCTTGCAGCCCCGTGAAGTAGGCAGCTCCAGCTGCCGACTCAGTGAGGCCAGCGCGGTTGCGGTGGCTCCCGGCGGTAGGAAAGCAGATATGTCGCGATAGTCTACGACTACGGGGAAGCAGCGGCGGGCCCCTGGACACATCCAAAGTTGGAGCCACTCCGGCGCTGTGCTCAACGGCGCAGGTGAATCGGCTCCGGTATGGCTCACACAATCATCGTCAAGGCAGCTCTGGCAGCATGGAGTAAGAGGCACACGTCCCAGTGCATGATGGCAAATGGACAACATTTCAGGCATTGGGGAGGAGGGTGGCACTGAATTTGGTTTGGTGGGGGGCGCCATGGAGGAGCGGCTGAGGTTTCACGGCTGGGGAGAAGGGAGCTTCCGGGGAGAAGGTGATTTGGCGCCCATGATGTATGAATGGGAAATTGGTAGGGGGAACCATGGCTTATGGATGCATTTGTCTAAAATGCCGAGGGGGGGGGGTTATAGTTCTACCCCTTTGAGGGAGTCCTGGATTAAGGGGTCCTCGGGTATCCGACCTGTTGGACATGGGCCGGACTGATGGGCCGTGAAGATACAAGACGGAAGACTCTCTCCCGTGTCCGGATGGGACTCTCCTTGGCGTGGATGGCAAGCTTAGCGTTCGGACATGAAGATTCCTTTCTCTGTAACCGACTTTGTACAACCCTAGCCCCCTCCGGTATCTATATAAACCGGAGGGTTTAGTCCATAGAAAAGATCATAATCATATAGGCTAGACTTCTAGGGTTTTAGCCATTATGATATCGTGGTAGATCAACTATTGTAATCCTCATATTCATCAATATCAATCAAGCAGGACGTAGGGTATTACCTCCATCAAGAGGGCCCGAACCTGGGTAAAACTTCGTGTCCCCTGTCTCCTGTTACCATCAACCTTAGACACATAGTTCGGGACCCCTACCCGAGATCAGCCGGTTTTGACACCGACATTGGTGCTTTCATTGAGAGTTCCACTATGTCGCTGTCAGAAGGTTCGATGGCTCCATCCATCATCTGTAACGATGCTGCCCTAGGGGAGGTTTTTCTATCCCCGGCCAGATCTTCATATTTGGCGGCTTCGCACTGTGGGCCAACTCGCTTGGCTATCTAGAGCAGATCGACAGCTACGCCCCAGGTCACCAGATTAGTTTTGGAAACCTGGATTATGTCACTGATATCCGAGGAGACTTGATCTTCCAAGGATTCATGACCCCAACCTCCGCTCTGGCCTTAGAGCCGAAGCGCCTTGTCAGGACCGAAGACGGGATTTCTTAACCTGCTGGACTATCTGTGGCCACCAGGCCCAGTAAGGGAGAGACGGAGGAAGCAGTGTCGCTGACAACCATCACAAGCCGGACCCTTCCTCGGATACTGGCTCCGAACTCTCGGAGTCAACATCATGTGAGATCAGCCGAGGAATTCCCTTCCCGCCATACTTGACAGATTCTTTTCTCCCTCGACAAACCTCGCCTTTAAGCGAGGCTCTAGACTTGATGCGATCCCTCGTGATTACGGAGGAGCAATATGCGAACTACGCCCAACCCGGACTAGGGGTTGAGAGCGGGAAATTTTACGTCCCACCCAACACTCACTTCATCGCCACAGTAGAAGACTTAACTGACATGCTCGATTACAGCTCCGAATACATCGACGGTATGGATGACGATGCCGGAGAGGAGCAAGCTAAAAACCCGCCATTTACCGGATGCTTGACGTCCACCTCTTCGTATGACGTGTACATGGTGGATACATCCAAGGAGGGTGACAGTGATAATGAGAAAAATCCAGTAGAGGATAAAGCTCCCGAGATACAACCAAAGTGCTGACGGCGCCGCTCTAAATCACGCCGCAGCAAAGACAACAATACCGGCATGAGAGACAACAATACTCTGGACGATGCCGAAGACCAAGAAAACCCCGTCGAGCAAAATTCTGAACAAGACGATGGGAGGATGGGAAAGCTAGCCCTGATGAACATGCCGCAAATGAAGACTCGGAGGACAGTAATTACCTTCCACCCCCCGAGGACGAGGTGAGCCTCGGCGATGAAGACTTTATCATGCCTGAGGAACCTCTCGATCAAGAGCGCTTTAAGCAACGACTAATAGCCACTGCAAGGAGCCTAAAAAAGAAGAAGCAGCAGCAGCTTCAAGCTGATCAATATCTGCTCAACGATAGATGGACTAATGTCCTGGTAGCAGAGGAATACAGCCTTGAGCTCCCAACCAAAAGTTACCCGAAGAGTAAACTGCTACCTCAATTTGATGACGAGGCACTTGAGCCCGTACCATCAGCGCGTAATGCGGCTGATCGACCACCACGTGGCCGGGACAAAACGACAACTCAAGCCAAACACCAGCCCGTCCTACCACACCGTAAAGGTAGAGATAAAACAGCTCGGGGATACACGTACGACCTACGCGAGGATCTGAAGAATAAAGCAGGTCCGACCAGATCGATGTATGGATCACGAGGGCGTGCCCCAACGCGCGACGATGGCTATCAAGCCGAACATGGCAAGCACAATCATGTCCGGGCTAAAAACCGCAGACGGACTCCATCCGAACTACGTCACGATCTGGCCCGATATAGAGGCGCCACACACCCCCTCTACTTCACTGATGAAGTAATGGAACATGAATTCCCAGAAGGGTTCAAAGCCGTGAATATCGAATCATATGATGGAACCAAAGATCCCGCGGTATGGATTGAAGACTTCATTCTCCATATTCATATGGCCCACGGCGATGATCTTCATGCCATCAAATACCCCCCCCCTAAAAATCAAGGGACCAACCCGACACTAGCTGAATAGCCTCCCTGAAAACTCTATTGGTAGGTGGGAAGACCTAGAAGACACCTTCCGTGACAACTTCCAAGGCACATACGTCAGACCTCCGGATGCCGATGACTTAAGTCACACAGTCCAACATCCCGGAGAGTCAGCGAGGAAATTCTGCACTAGGTTCTTAACTAAAAGAAGGACAACAACACTTCTTGCAGCCCTCTTCGGATCTCTGCGACCTCTCCCTCCATGGCCGCCAAGATGAAGCCCGGCAGGTCGCCGCCGGCGGAGGCGAATGCAAAGGAAGACGACGCCGAGGGCCTCTTCTCCTCGCGCTCCCTCGCCGACGCCGGCCTCCACCACCCCACCCTCTGCACCCGCCTCCGAGACGGTGCTAGCGGGTCGGGCGCGAGGGTCGACGCCGCCCCGGAGGATGCCGACAAGCGGTGGTCGGTGCTATACGCGGCAGACTTTGCGGCTGCGCGACGGATCTCCCTATCCGATGGTGTGGTCTGGCTCAGGAAGGACGTGCTTCGACTCGTACTTCTCGACGAGTTTGGCGTCACGATAGATGCGAGATTTCTTCGGGTCGGGGACTCGATCGATATCGGCGGGTTTGTATCCTTTCCTTGCCACTTCGCTAGGGTTTGTGACAGAGCTCCAGTGATCGCCGCGGCGGCCGATCCCCGGCGTGCTCCTTCGTCCCGGGCGAATGATTCGATCGGTGCGTTTCACGGTAACGTTGATGTGGTGCAGCGCGGGGCACGGCCACGTCCGCCGCCCCTAACTAATGGGGCAGGACTGCTAGGGCGTGGGCCGACTCAACGCACGGTTGATGCTCACCACGTGGTGGAGGCGGGATCTGACCACCATGGATCGAACGAGCCTAGGGTTTCAGTGGGCATCGCTGGTATAAATCGTGAATCCGAGCCCCCTCCCCCCATTTTGGATCTTGAAGAGTGTCTCGCCCACTTCTGGGACGCGCCGCGAGAAGTTAGATCTAGGGTTCCTCAAACTTTTTCATGGTGGGAGGGGAAGATCCATGGGGATAGCAGATCGTATGCGCAAGTAGCCGGCTCCACACCTCATCCTCAAAACCCCAAGATAATCCACAACAGCTAGAGACCAGAGATGAGGGGGGATGGCTTCGGTGCTGGTCGCCATGGACGTGGGGCTGGCCATTTCAACCATGGCAGCGGCCGCGGCCGGGGCCGTGACTCCAACGTTTGGAAGCGCAAGACGGGGAAGGGCGTGGGGGAGTCGTCCTCGACGAGGGCGTCCAGATCTGGCGATTCGGGCTTCGAGAAGTGGGATGAGGCGGCGGAGGGCAGGATCGACCCCAGCCGCCGAGATCGATGGGGGGACAAAGAGCGCGGAGAGGCTGACCACAGGGGAGAGCCTCCGCCGAGAGGAGCGCTTCCTGCTCATACTTGCATCAACGACAACAAACAAGATGGACCAGCTCACCCACAACAACATGCCCTCCCGATCTGATGATCCTCCTGCAACCACTGGTAACATCATTCCTCGTTTGGAGGCTTGCCAGATCTGTCATCTGGCTAGTCATTTTACTGTGAGTTGCCCCCAAGCTATTTGTGAGCGATGCAAGAAAAATGGGCATCTGTACATCATCTGCAAAGAATTCATTCCTTGGGAGTGTCTTCCTGTTATGTGTGCTTTATAATCTAAGGGGCAAGGATTCCATTTCATTCCTAACACGAACATTGAGAGACAGGCCAGAGAGCGTATTTACAATGTTATTGTTACCATCATAGAGGGTTCTGCTCCCACCAAGGACATTGAACATGAGCTTAGTGTTTATGTTGGGCAAGGCTGGCGCTGCTCTGCTAGGTTCTTTTCCCCACAAATTTTTTTCATGAGAATGCCTAATCCCAAGGAGGTGGATCGTGCTTTGTTTGTAGAATTTATTAAGCTCAAAAAGTGTGGTGTGAGTGTCAAATTCTCTCCCTGGTCGGAAGATATGGATGCTGAGGGGCTACTTGAGGTGGCTTGGGTCAGAATTGGGAAAATCCCACCTAACAAACGCAATGATAAAACTGTGGCTTATGTTGGAGGTCTTGTTGGGGTCACTCTAGAAGTTGACATGTCCACTTTGAACCATCCCACCTCTGTTAGGGCTAAAATCGGCTGTAGATTTGTGGATCAGCTGCCTGCCACGGCCGAGGGGATGTTAGGGGGACGCTTTTATAAGTTCACTTATGAGATTGAAGAGGTTTTGGTGAGGAACCCTATGGAGGAAGGCAAAGGGACTGCTATGCAAAATGACAATGTTAACAAAACTGATCAAACGCCCAAACACAAAAGGACTGATCACGAACTGGCTGCTGAACAGCTAGATGCCTCTATTTCTGAAAATCCTGGCACTTCTTTCCGTGGTGGCAAAACCTGTCGTTTGCTATCACAGGGAAATGAAGACTCATCATCGTCTGAGAGCGACGACAACTCCCTGCTGATTGAATCAATGACCAGGGATCATGAAGAAGGTGCTCAGTAGGAGCAACAAAATACGTCAGGCTGGCTGGTCCCTGTAGATATTACTATGGGACATACTCCTGTTGAGCATGGCACCCCAGGACAAAGCGTGCAGGTGACTAAGTTTCCTGTTAAGCAATCCATTTTATCTTATGCAGAGGTAGTAATGAACTCCTCTCAGGTCTTGGATCTGGAAGGGGAGGTGGATCCTGGGATGAAGATTTCGAAGGATTATGTGGTACAGCTCCCCACTTCTAACTGCGACGATGAAATGATTCTCACTCCTCCTCTAGTCCCTGAAGATCTACCCAGACTCAGCAAATGTAATGTTCAGGGGATGCAGGATCATGTGATGGCCAAAGCTGAAAAGATGGCAAGCAAGAAAAGTCTGGAAGGTAACTATCATAATGCTCGTAAAAATTCTTTTTCCATTCTGTCTGATGCTGAATTAATTAGTAGAGTGTCCAATATGGGAGTTGCTATTCCTGATAATGACTTTGCTTGTATTGATGTGCTGAGAGAGCTTGAACATGTCAGAAAAAATTTAGAGGAGAAAGAGAACTTAGGCAAGCTAGATCAAAGTGGTGAGGATGACATTTTCGTTACTAATGGGCTGGGTAAAAAAGCCCCAGTGAACCTCACCTGGCTGGACCAGGATGAGGTCATCCATGACAAGGTGGCCCCTGGTAAACTTAAGAAGAAAACACCTAAGAAGCTTGTTGTCAAGCTTTCTAGACCTGTGACTAGAAGCCAAAGAAAGGTTTCAGAGGGGAGTGAAAAGTGTAGCCCTGCCATGCCTCCTGGTGGGGCTACTAAGTCCAAATTCCATAAAAAACGTTCCAGATGAGAGGGCTCATCTGGAACTACAAAGGGGTGGGCAAGAAAGGGATGGCCACCTGCCTCTCTGACCTTATTAGTGACCATTCCCTAGATTTCCTGGGTCTGCAAGAGACCATGAAAGAAAAAATTTCTCCAAAATGTTTGAGGAGAATTGATCCCTTTAACTTGTTCAATTGGGACTGGATCCCTTCTGTGGGCAAATCTGGAGGTATCCTATGTGGAATTAGACAAGACACCCTGGAGGTGGTTGCATGTGACAAAGGCAAGTATATCTTGCAGTTAGTGGTCGGGGATAAAAAGAATAAAACCAACTGGGGGCTGTTGATAGTATATGGCTCTGCTCATGAAGAACATAAGGAGGAATTCTTGCTTGAACTTGCTACCATGTGTCATAATATGCAAGTCCCTTATATAGTGGGTGGGGACTTTAATATTCTCAGACACCCTGGGGAGAAAAACAAAAAAAATGGCAAACCATAAATCCACTGACCTGTTCAATTCTATTATTAACACCCTGGCCCTTAGAGAGATTCATATTAGTGGGGATAAATATACTTGGACGAACAACCAAGCTCACCCTACTCTGGAGAAACTTGATCGTGTCCTGATGTCTGAGGAGTGGGAGAAATTATTCCCCCTGGCTTCTGTTAGGAAATTGGTTCGTGAGATTTTGGACCATAACCCTTTGCTGATTAACTCTGGGGAAGAGGGACGTGAGGCTCCCAAACCCCGCGAATTTCGCTTTGACCTTTCTTGGGTCAAGGACGAACGCTTCCTTCCTTTGGTCAGTAAAATCTGGGCTCGAGGGGTCTTCTCTAAAGACCCCATCGATATCCTGAATATTAAGTTGAAGAGATTCAAAACTTTCTTTAAGGGGTGGGGCTCAGACAAATTTGGTCACAATAAAAGGTTGAAGGAGGAGCTTAGGCTCGAATTAGCCACGCTAGAAGAACTAGAGGAGGATGGACCCCTTACCCCAGAGCTGTATAATAGGAAAATCAATGTGTGTTTTGAACTCCATGAGATTTTGGTTAATGAGGAAATATACTGGCTCCAGCAATCGCACGAGCATTGGCTTCTAAAAGGGGACCTGAACACTGACTATTTCCATAAAATTGCCAACGGACGTAAGCGTAAAAATACTATCCACTCTCTTAAAGCGGACGAGGTGGAAATAGAGGGTACAGATAATCTGATTTCCCATGCTACTGATTTTTATAAGGAACTTTTTGGCCCATCTCAGGGCACTCATTTTCACTTGGATCCTAATACTTGGTCCGAGAGCGAAAAGCTGAGTGAGGATGACAATAGAGATCTTTGCCGCGAATTCACAGAAACTGAAGTTAGAGATGCTCTCTTCTCTATGGCCACCAATAGGGCACCAGGACCAGATAACATTCCTGTCGAATTTTATCAAATATGTTGGGATATTGTAAAGGACGATAGCATGTCCCTTTTTAGAAACTTTCATAATGGGACGCTTGATGTTCAACGTCTTAATTATGGAGTGATCACTTTACTGCCCAAAGTGTCGGGAGCTGACAAAATTCAGCAGTTTAGGCCAATTTGTCTCCTGAGGTGCCCATATAAGTTCATTACTAAAGTAATGGACCGTAGGGTGGAGGTATATGTTGATAAGTTGATTAGCTCCACCCAGAATGCGTTTGTTAAGGGAAGAAACATCATGGATGGGGTGCTCTCTTTACATGAAATTTTGAATTACACTCATGTTAAAAAAGAGTTGGCATAGTACTTAAGCTTGATTTTGAGAAGGCATATGACAAAGTTAACTGGGATTTCCTCCTGGAATGTCATAATTTATGTGGCTTCAACGAAACCTGGTGCGGTTGGGTGAAACAAATTCTCCATAAGGGCACACTTAGCATTAAGCTCAATAATAGTGTGGGCTCCTACTTCCAGAGTGCAAAGGGTGTGAGGTAGGGTGATCCACACTCTCCATTCTTGTTTAATCTTGCACTGGAGTGCCTGACCAAAATGATTAAAAATGCCCAGAAAAAAATCTAATCACGGGATTAGCTTCTGATCTGATTCAGGATGGGGTCGCAGTGTTGCAGTATGCAGATGATACTATCATCTGTTTAGAGCATGATATTGAAAAAGCAGTTAACCTGAAGTTGCTGCTTTATACCTTTGAAATGATGTCCGGACTCAAGGTGAATTTTCAAAAAAGTGAAATCCTCACAGTGGGTGGAGATGACAATGTGGTCAGGGAATATGCTGAATTATTTAACTGTGACATAGGGAGTTTCCCTATTAAATACTTGGGGATGCCTGTGAGCTACACCAATCTCTGAAATTCTGACTGGGAATTTATTGTAGTCAAATATCTTAAAAGATTTGAGGCCTGGATCGGCAATGCTGCATCCATGGGTGGCAGACTTACTCTGCTTGACTCGGTGCTTACTCAATTGTCCATCTTTCATATGTCTATGTGGCTCATGAATAAAACTTTCATTGAAAAGCTGGATAAGCATCGACGTAGATTTTTCTAGCAAGGATGTAATAATAAGCGTAGATATCATCTTGTCAGGTGGAATAGGATCTGTAGATCCAGAGACAAAGGAGGACTGGGGGTTAAGGACCTCAGAAAACAAAATATTAGTTTAATGGTCAAATGGTGGTGGAAGTTGGAGACCCAAAACGGGTTGTGGCAGGATATTGTGCGTGCTAGATACCTTAGAAACAAAATGGTTACTGAGGTGGGTCCGAGATTTTCTGATCCACCATGCTGGAAAGCTCTTCTGAAAGTGAAGGAAGTTTACCTAGTGGGGAGGAAAATTAACATTGAATCTGGTAATATTGCCCGGGTGTGGATGGATCCCATCAAAGGGCTGCCCCCCTTTCGGGAGCAATTCCCACAACTCTTTTCTATTTGCACTGCTCCTGAATGCATGGTGAGTAGGGTGCGGCTAGTGGATGCTAACACTTTCTTCAGACGGGGGCTTAGTGCTGAAATGTCTGAGCCATGGAAGACGATCCAAGCCATGGTGGGTGGCCTAACTCTAACCGATGCTAGCGATTGGGTATCTTGGGGGCTTAACCAAAACGGTAAGTTCTCGACTAAGTCGGTCTACAAGTGGCTAGAGAGATCGATTAGTGGATGCCACTATAGATGGATCTGGAGAGCCAAACTTCCTCTTAAAATAAAAATCTTCCTCTGGCAGATGTCGCAAGATGCTGTGCTGACTAGACAAGTCATGCGTGGTAGGAAATGGCCTGGTAACCCTTGTTGTTCTTTCTGTAACGAGGTTGAGAGTTCGCGGCATTTGTTTTTTACCTGCCCTGTGGCGAAATGCCTGTGGAGATCCGTTGGGGTCGCGCTGGGTACTGATAGGTGCCCCAGTAATTACTGGCAGTACTATGCGTGGTGCCATGTTTTTCTTCCTGGGGGAGAGAAATTTTATACAATGGGCCTGGCGGCTGCTTGCTGGGCTATCTGGCTGGCCCGAAATCGTGCCACCTTTTAGAAGAAAATTATCAAAACTCCTTTTGAGATAGTCTTTTCCATGTGCTCTTTCTTGCTTTATTGGTCAGGTCTGCAGCAAGGAGATGATGCTAAGAAGTTACGCACAGGCGCGGAGTAGATCAGGGCGGGGACCATGCAGATGATGAAGCTGTGCGAGGCGGCTAGGCAGCCGATCACCGGAGAGTGATCTTTCTGGGAGCTACACACCGAAGTTTGAAGCCGCTACTCTTCATTGCTTCGATTAGTGTGATGTTTTGGTCTGGTAGTGTCGTTTTGGTCCCTGGCAGGTCGGTTCTGTAATAGCTAGTCAGACTTTTTATCATATTGGTGCTGCTCAGGTTTTCACCCCATGGCACTCGTCACGATGTCAGGCGAGTGTGGTGGGTTTCCTGGTAGTGCTTGAACTCGCTTTTCCCCTTTCCCTTCTTTCTGAACATGTTTCTGGGACTGTTGTATTTCCGTTCTATGCAATGGAAAGGGGTCAAAAAGCCCGGTTCAAAAAAAAGGTTCTTAACTAAAAAGAACCAAATTGTCGACTGTCCGGTTGCTGAAGCCCTAGCGGCCTTCAAACACAACATCCACGACGAATGGCTCGCCCGACACCTCAGCAAAGAAAAGCTGAAGTCCATGGCGGCCCTCATAACACTCATGACCCACTTTTGCATGGGCGAAGATAGCTGGCTAGCCCTCAACAATAACAATGCAAGCGAACCTGGCACCTCGGAAGCCAGAAATAGCAACGGCAAGCCCCGACGCAACAAGCACAAGCGTCGAAACAATGGTGACAATGTTGATGACATGACGGTCAACGCCGGATTCAGTGGCTCCAAGTCTGGTCAGTGGAAGAGGCCATATAAAAGGAATAATCAGGGCCCTTCCAGCCCGGACCGCATACTCGATCGTCCATGTCAGATCCATGGCACCCCTGATAAACTAGCCAATCATACCCACCGGAGTTATTGGGTCTTCAAACAGGCCGGCAAGTTAAATGCCGAATACAAGGAGAGGGGGTCGCAAAGCGAGAATGACGACGAGGTGCCCCGTCCACCGAACATAGGGGGGTAGAAGAAGTTTCCCCCTCAGGTCAGAATGGTGAACATGATATACGCTACCCATATCCCTAAGAGGGGGCGCAAGCGCGCGCTCAGGGACGTCTATGCGATAGAGCCAGTTGCCCCAAAATTTGACCCATGGTTGTCCTGCCCGATCACCTTTGATCGCAGGGACCATTCGACCAGTATCCTTCATGGCGGCTCAGCCGCACTGGTTCTCGACCCAATAATTGATGGATTCCACCTCACACGAGTCCTCATGGACGGAGGTATCAGCCTCAACCTGCTATATCAGGATATAGTGCGCAAAATGGGCATCGATCCATCAAGGATCAAGCCCACCAAAACTACCTTTAAAGGAGTTATACTAGGTGTAGAGGCCCGTTGCTTGAGCTCAATCACATTGGAGGTCGTCTTTGGATCTCCGGACAACTTCCGAAGCGAAGAGTTAATCTTCGATATTGTTCCCTTCCGCAGCGGCTATCACGCACTGCTCGGACGAACCATGTTTGCTCAATTCAATGTGGTGCCACACTATGCTTATCTCAAGCTCAAGATGCCTGGACCACGTGGTGTCATAACAGTCAATGGAAACATGGAGCGCTCCCTCCGTACCGAGGAACACACCGCGGCCCTAGCAGCGGAAGTACAGAGTGGCCTTCTAAGGCAGAACTTTAATTCAGCGGCCAAGCTCCCGGACACTGTCAAACGAGTCTGGACTACTCCGCAGCATGACAGTCTGGCTCGTCAGGAGTTAGACTAGCAATTCAACCTCTGTCTCAGCCCTGACCAAGTGGCGGCATATGTACCGCGCGTACATAACTACGCACTAAAAATACCATGGGCAAAGACGGAGGCATAACCAGACTGTGGTCCACAATACGGCTTGACCTTCCAGGGACACACATACTTTTACTTTTCTTTTTTCCTTTTCAGGTTTCTTTCCCACAGGCCCCTCTCGATGGCCTGATAATCAGTCCTTTCGAAGGACAAATATACCAAGGTGGCAAGTAGCATAGACGTATGGGGTAATCTATAGATGTTCTTTTTAACGATCATTTTACCTATTTCCAGGACCCGTACGCAGCTCCCCCTTAGTCTTGGCATGTTAAATAGCCACTGTTGCTTATCGCACTATTTGTACAAATACGCTTTGACATATTAATCAAAATTATAATGGAAACAGTTTGCGGCCCAACTTATGTGGCACTAGCTTACTACTTCATTTTTATTTCGCTATTCTTATTTGCATCCGTACACGTTGGTATGCTATAGTTCGCCAGGGGCTTTATTGCGCTCCATACTACGGCAACAAGTCCGAACACTTTTACAGTATAGTTCGGCCCCCAAATTTAGCATTATATGCATCGGCTCTGAATCATGTCTGTGGTCAATAGTTGGGTTGCCCGGCTCCTGTGCTTACTACCTTAGTTCCGCTCTATTGGCTAGGGTAGTAAAGGGAGAACTACTGCGATTGTGTCCTGGTTTATCCGGATGAGCAACTCAGTAGAGAAAGCCGAAAAGTGACTGTCATGATGCAGCATGATCCGGTCAGCTCTTCGGAGGATAAAAAGCTTTGACGATTTTTTCCGCATCATGTGAGGAATCAGCGTTCATCCGATCAGGTGTTTACACCACCCTAGTCGGGATTAACTAGGGGTTGCGCCTACATTTTTATTGTCAAACTCCTATGGCTATGTGAGGGTGATAAAGCCACATAGTCCGATTGCCTGGTTCGTTGCGCTAAACACCTCCTTCAAGGACCAAATTCTTGGATCAAGAGTGTTTAGGTTCCATCGCGAACACCCCCATACTACCTACGTGGGGGCTGAAGCCGACGACTGGCCAACTCTCAGATTTAATAAAAACGGCCGCACAGGAGGAAATTTTTTAAATAGTAAACAAGCATTATATTACATAACGGCTTTATTGCATCATGAAAGACAAGATAACATGAATGTATTCATTTGAAGATAATGTCTTTTGAACACTAGCCCTCTACAATGCAGGACCCCTTGAGGACATCATCAAAATATCGCTCCGGCGTGCGGTGCTCCTTGCTAGCGGGCGGTCTCTCGGTCGCGAGCTTGACGACGTCCATCTTTGCCCACTGCACCTTGACACGGGCGAAGGCCATCCGCGCACCTTCAATGCAGACTGACCGCTTGATGATGTCAAGCCGGGGCAGGCATTGACCAGCCGCTTCACGAGTCCGAAGTAGCTGCTGGGTATGAGTTCGGCAGGCCATAGCCAGATTATTAAATCCTTCATGGCTAGTTCGGCCACCCTATGCAGTTCGACCAGCTGTTTTAGCTGATCGATAAAGGGCAGCGGATGTTCTGGCGCAAGGTATTGCGACTAGAATAGCTTCTCCGTCGAGCTCCCCTCTTCGGCTCGGAAGAACTCCGCAGCGTCGGCAACACTGCGCGGCAGATCCGCAAACGCCCCTGAAGAACTCCAATTCCGGGTCAGTAAGAGGAACTGTCGGGGATATACCCTGCGGTATGACTCGGCCGGATATATGACCAGGCCGGACTTGACGTTTCATTGGTAACCCGCCAGAGGATTGGCGACTCATGTGACTGGCGGCTCACTGGTGTCACGACTCACAAGCCTGAAGACTCATTGGTGACCCGGCGGGTGTCTCAGATGGATGACAAGGCCCAAGGCCCAGAAGGCCGGCTCATGTTATGATGGGCCGGATTAAGAGGAAAGACATAAAGGAATATTCTCCTACAAAGGAAGAAAGACTAGGACTCCAGTTGTAATAGAGTAATCCTAATCCTAATAGGACTACTCATGTAACCCGCCCCTTCAACATATATATGGAGGGGCAAGGCACCCCAAGAGGGAAAAAATAATCTTAAGGCTAGACATAACTAGGAGAGCCGGTTTACGGCGACTCCCTCATGATGATAACGAGACCTAGCCACAAACAACATGTAGGGTTGTTACCGGATGATGTTTCACGGGGCCCGAAGCTGTCTAAACCCTTGTATTGTGTGTTGATCCCTCTTGCGTCTCTCATCCCGATCAACCCCTCTCAAGCTACCACATAGATGTGTTGGCATCACGACTAAGCCCTCACACTAGGACATCTGCCATGACAATTCCACGACAGGAACCTTTTCTTCACATACTTGCTCTGCATAATAAAGGCCTTACCTGCTACGATTTTTCTGGCCTCCTGGATTTCCTGGAGGGCACCTTGGGCTTCAACCCGGGCGTCGTGCGTGCTCTGGCGAGCCTTGGTGAGTTCGGTCTCTTGATCCGCAATATTGCGCTCCAAGGATTCACATTTCTTCACGACGTCCTGGAGCTCCTGCTGGACCTCACCAACTCTGGCCTCGTGTTTTTCATGGGCGGATTGCTCCTCTGCCGCTTTCTTCTTGGCCTCGGCCAACGCCTTCTTGAGGGCCTCCACCTCAGTCGCTGCCCCTAATAAATATCATGGCACTATGGTCAGCGCAAATCATTCATCCTTTCCGGATATACACAAGGTCATTGCATACCTTGCTTGTCTTTCAACTGCTTTTTTACACGACCGAGCTCTTCCTCGACCCGCTCCAGACTCTGCTTTAGTATGGAGACCTCAGCAGCATGAGAGGTTGCGGCCAGCAACGACGCCTGCTTATTCACATAAGACATATTTAGTTAGTCTCCTGCAAAAATTACTTGATCCTCTATCCGGCTTTTCTTTCCGAACACCGGACAGAGTCTCAGGGGCTACTATTTATACCAGGACATTCTTTTTAAACAATTGCGTTGCTTACCTCAAAGCCTGTTATAAGGCTTGTGCAGGCTTCGGCAGTCCGCTCTTAGCGGACTGAATCCTCTCAACTACCGTACCCATGAGGGTACGGTGTTCCTCAACAATGGAAGCACTTCGCAGCGCTTCCAGTAGAGTATCTGGTGCCTCTGGATGGACAGAGGGCACCGGCGGAATCGGTGCACCTCCTTCTTTCGAAGGAGACTGCTTGCCGAATTCTGGAGGCGTATAGGCCTCCGAGATCGTATTCGGCTAGGGGCCAAGTTGGATATTGCCCCCATTGCCAGTCTCCATGGGGATCTGCTCCCCCATGTGTTCGGCGGCCGAGATATCAGCATCTGGTGCCACCATGATGGCGTCCAATGCCTCCCCCTGATCCGGATGGGTCCTTCAGGACAACACTTCAGCGTCCTCCGTAGCCTTGGGAGAGGAGGCCGCCAGAAGGGACCCGCTGTCCATCACCTTCGGATCCAGCAAATTTCCCGAAGATGAGGATCGCTCGAGGTCAGAACGAGCCAGACTGCAAGTGCTTGATTTAGCATGTTAAAATTATGAAGTAAAAAGGTTGGGTATTTGTGTGCATCTTTGAGTACTTATGATTCGGCCAGGGGCTTATCCCTGGGGCGCCACTCGGAGCTGCTATCAACCTCCCACATAGAGTTGTCCGCGACGGGGGCCTTCCCCTTCTTGGACGCCTCTGCCTCTAGATGCATGGAGGCCGCCCTTTTATTCCTTCCCCCCTCAAAGGGAGAATTGCTTTCCTCATCTTCCTCGTCGTCGGTGGCGGGAGGGGAGTGGGTTTCGGCGTCTTCGGACGTCACGTCCGAAGTGCCCTTATGGCGAAGACCACCTCTGGCCCCCTTGTCCTTCTTCTTGGCCTTCTTCTCCGACGCTTGATAGGGCGCCGGAACCAGCATCTTCGTTAGAAGAGGGATAGCTGGTTCTTCGAGCAGTGGAGCCGGACACCGAATCCGCTCTGCCTTCTTTGTCTAGCCCTGAAAAAAACTAATAGGGAAGCTTAGACATCTTCCTTGAGTAAGCAAGTAAAGGATACACCTTGAAATACGGATAACCTACCGCACTAGCGGGATGGGCCAGGTCATGCCCACGGTCTTCGGTCGTTGTCGGCCACGTCTTGTTGGCCTTGAAGAGCACCTTCCAGATGTCTTCGTGCGTAGTGCCAAAGAACTGTTGCAAGGTCTGGTGCTTGGCCGGATCGAACTCCCACAAGTGGCAAGTCCGGCTTTGGCACGGAAGGATCCAGAGAGCGAGCATCACCTGGATCACGTTGACAAGCTTGGTGTTCTTATCCACCATGCTCCTGATGCGTGTCTGGAGCGCTGTCAGCTCGTCTGACAAAGACCAGTCTAGGCCCTTCTCTAGCCAGGAGGTGAGCCGCATCGGGGCGCCAGACTGGAATTCAGGAGCCACGGCCTAGGTGGCATCGCGCGGCTCTGTGACATAGAAACATTGCTATTTCCACCCTTTGACGGTCTCCACGAAGGTACCTTTGGGCCATGTGACATTGGGCAGCTTGCTCACCATGGCGCCTCCGCACTCTACATGTTGGCCATCCACCACCTTCGGCTTCATGTTGAAGATCTTTAGCCAGAGTCCGAAGTGGGATGGGATACAGAGGAAGGCCTCGCACACGACAATAAATGCCGAGATATTGAGGAAGGATTTGGGGGCTAGATCATGGAAATCCATCCTGTTGTAGAACATGAGTCCGCGGATGAATGGGTGGACAGGAAATCCCAACCCATGGACGAAGTGGGGGATGAACACGACCCTCTCATGGGGCTCTGGGGTGGGGACGATCTGTCCCTTGGCCGAAAGCCAGTGGGCGATTTCCTTGGCTAGATACCCGGCCTCCCGGAGCCTGGTGATGTCCTTCTCCTTGACGGAGGAAACCATCCACTTGCCTTGCGCTCCAGATCCGGACATGGCTGGAGTGCTTTTTGGAGGCGGAAAGGATGGAAGCTTGGGCGCTGGAGCTCGAGAATGGATGGGCAGAGAGGAAGAGGGCATGGGTGAAAGAGGTTAATCCTTATCCCTTTATAAAGGAAGTGAATATCAAGCGCCTTTCCACTCGCCTTAAAACTCGCCTATTCCCCAAGGGTTGTGCAGGCGGCGTGGTTGGTTACCCACGCCCGTATTGATTAGAATCACGTAATAAGGGGACATGATCTTTGCTTTGACAAGACGTGTGTAACACCCTCGATGCGACTATAGCTCCCACGTGTCGAGGCACGACTTAGAGACATAATCGCATTGAAGGCATATGTTGCAAGTAAGGTAATCTTTACACATCCCATGTAATATAATAATAAAGGGGAGAGAACATAGTTGGCTTACACTCGCCACGTCAATCAAGGTACAAAAACAACATTACATCATCCAAACACTCATGGCCCGACTACGGCGCCAAAATAAAAGATAACCCAACATGCGACACGGTCCCGATCACCCCCAACTGGGCACCACTACTGATCATCAGGAAAGGAAACATAATAACGCTGAGAGTCCTCGTCGAACTCCCACTTGAGCTCGAGCGCGTCTCCTTGAGCGGAATCATCATGCCCTACATCTGGTGTAATAGTAATCTGTGAGCCACAGGGACTCAGCAATCTCGCACCCTCGCGATCAAGACTATTTAAGCTTATAGGTAAGGCAAGGTAAAATATAAGTGGAGCTGCAGCAAGCGACTAGCAAATATGGTGGCTAACCTATTCGCAAAAGAGAGTGAGAAGAGGAGGCAAAGCGCGAGCGAGTAAAACTAGAGGACAACCTGCGCAAGCATTACTCCGACACCGTGTCCACTTCCCGGACTCCGCCGAGAAGAGGCCATCACGGTGACACACTCAGTTGATTCATTTTAATTAAGTTAAGATTCAAGTTATCTACAACCGGACATTAACAAATTCCCATCTGCCCATAACTGCGGGCACGACTTTCGAAAGTTCAAATCCCCGCAGGGGAGTCCCAACTTAGCCCATGCAAGCTCTCACGGTCAACGAAGGAATAGACCTCCTCCCAAGACGTTTCGATCAGATTCGGTATCTCGGTTCTTCAAGACACTTCGACAGGTTAAAACAAGACCAGCAACACCGCCCGAATGTGCCGACAAATCCCGATAGGAGCTGCACATATCTCTTTCTCAGGGCACACTCAGATGAACACTACGTAAAACTAAAACCAACCCTCGAGTTGCCCCGAGGTGGCGCTGCAAGTGGCTCTATTTGGACCAACACTCAGAGGAGCACTGGCCCGGCGGGGCTAAAATAAGATGACCCTCGGGCTCCGGAAACCCAAGGGAAATGAGGCTAGGTGGCAAATGGTAAAACCAAGGTTGGGCATTGCTAGAAAAGCTTTAATCAAGGCGAACTATCAAGGGGTTCCCATTATAACCCAACCGCGTAAGGAACGCAAGATCCGGGAACATAACACCGATATGACGGAAACTAGGGTGACAAGAGTGGAACAAAACACTAGGCGAGAGGCCAAGCCTTCCACCCTTCACCAAGTATATAGATGCATTAAGATAACAAGATAATATAATGATATCCCAACAAGTAATAAATGTTCCAACAAGGAACGGCCTTCAATCTTCACCTGCAACTAGCAACGCTATAAGAGGGGCTGAGCAAAGCGGTAACATAGCCAATCAACAGTTTGCTAGGACATGGTGGGTTAGAGGTTTGAAATGGCAATTTGGGAGGCTTGAAAGCAAGTGGTAGGCATCGTAGCATTGGCATAGCAAAAGAGCGAGCAATCTAGCATAGCAAAGATAGTAGTGATTTCGAGGGTATGATCATCTTGCCTGCAAAGTTGTTAGAGTTGACTGGATCCTCGAAAGCAAACTCAACGGGCTCCTCGTTAGCGAACTCGTCTCCCGGCTCTACCCAAACAAGACAAACAAGCAACAAGGACACAATCAATCACGTGCAAGGATCAAACAATACGATGCAAGGATGGTATGCTATGCGGGATGCATATGCAAGATGTGACAGGAAATGCATGAACCTGGCCTCAACTTGGGAATCCAAGTGTGCCACTGTAGAGATGAGATGAAATCGCTTGAAAACGATATAAAGAACGTCGGAATCGGAGTTACGGTTTGGAAATGGCAAGCGATTCAAATATGACACCGGTCTGCGATTTACAGCAAGTAGCCATCTAAATGCAATGAGATGAACATGCTACGGCACCCAAACTTGACAACAAAATACATGGCAGGGATGCACTGAAGATGCTTAACAAAAGTCTAGCACTGAGCTACGGCCAATTCATCCATTAACACGTTCAAACAAGCATGGCAAAAATGCATATGGCAAACAGATCTCAGACTTAGTGAAATTAACACTTGTCTGGAATTTCAGATCAGGTAGCCCTCTTCGGAGCAACAAAACTACATGCTACAGGACCTGAACATGGCAAAATAAAGCATGGCATGGAGCTACTCAAATAGCTTAACAAAAGTCCCTTAGTGACCTTGAGCCAAAAGGGATCAGAAAACACATTTGCAAGCATGTGAACATAGCAAAAGCATAATCAGTTTTCAGACTTAGTGAAAACTGACACATGCTGAAACATAACTCAAGTAGGCATGTTTACGAGCTCGATGCACTCACTACGGTGCAAGTCATGAAAAGATAAGCATACATCTATCAAGAACACACAAAATGAAAGCTAGACATGGCAAGAACAAAAGCATAGCATGCAAGGATCGACTACAACATCATCGGCAAAATTGCAAACAAGTTGACAATCTGCCCAGATTCACAAAGTAGCAAAAGTAGAGCTCGATTGACTCAAGCTAGGGTGCTCCATAATTGCAAACAAGGACATGGATGGATAGAGCACTACAAGATTAACAAAACATCCTTACTGATCATCCTCAAAAGAGGCACGAATCACTCGGAAACAACAAGAACATATGGCCATATGAGATAAACAGATCAAGGACTTAGTGAAATTACTAAGTCCCTGAAATCAGCACTACCAAGTGCCTCACTTCGCAAGCTTGTGCTAGTCACCACACACATGACAAAAATACATGGGTTGCACCTTTGGAAATATGGAAAAACCCTTAACAAAACATATGTAGAGATCATGGGTATATCATGCACACAATAACCATGGCAAAAATGACAAATATGCAAATGGAGTAGCAGATCTGACAATTAACTCAAGTATCCCTATTATAACAGCATTTCTGGCCTCAAGATGAAATCAAATGAAAATGATGCAATGGAATGAAATGATGTACTCTCTGAGACGAACAATTTGATATGCTATATGCCAAAAACGGAGTTACGGATGCAGAGATACGACAAGATGAATAGGAGCACATGGATCAGGGATTTTGGGACTTAGACGAATTTTAACCTCCGGATCTAGGGTTTGACCCGGGCACGCAAAACGAGGATCGTCGCCGGGGCACTATTCACCGGCGGCGGGGATGACGCCGGAGGAGGTCGCTGGAGTGGCCGGAAGTCGAGGAGGCGGCGGACAACGGTGGCGGCGCTCGGCGGCCGGGCGGCGAGCACCGGGCGGGGGGCGGCGAGCACCGGGGACGGCGGGGGTCGCGGCGCGAGGCGCCGGCCGGCGTCGATGTTGGGGCGGCGGCGCCGATGGCCTCGGGTGGCCGGCCGCGAGGAGGGTGGCGGCGCCCTCGGGCGAGTGGAGGCGGCGCGACGAACGGGCCTCGGGGGCCCGATCTGGGCCTCCCGGGCCGGCGGCGACGACGAAGTGGGGCGGCGGCACGGACCAATGGCATGATGCCACGTGGCGGCGGCGGGGACAGGTCGGACGTGTCCGTCGGTGGGGAAAGTGTCCGGCGGCGCGCGAGGTGACGGATCTAGGGTTTCGGGGGGGGGGGGGGAGGGAGAAGAAGAAAACGGAGGGGTTCTTTAAATAGGCATAGGAGGAGCTAGGAGAGTCCAAATGAGGTGCGGTTTTCGGCCATGCGACCGTGATCGAACGCTCTAGGTGATGGAGCAGGTTTTGGTGGGTGTTGGGCCAACTTGGAGGGGTGTTGGGCTGCAACACACACGAGGCCTTTTCGGTCCCTCGGTTAACCGTTGGAGTATCAAACGAAGTCCAAATGGTACGAAACTTGACAGGTGGTCTACCGATAGTAAACCAAGGCCGCATGGCAAGTCTCGGTTCAATCCGGAAATGTTTAATCCCCACACACGAAAGAAAGCTAGAAATGACCACCGGAGGAGAACGAAGCGCCGGAATGCAAAACGGACAACGGGGAAAATGCTCGAATGGATGAGATGAACACGTATGCAAATGTAATGCACATGATGACATGACATGAGATACATGACAACGATAACAACACATGGAGACAAAAACCCGAACCCGAGAAAATAAAATAACTTAACTCCGGAAACGGCAAGAGTTGGAATACATATTGGGAAAGTCATATCCGGGGTGTTACAACACTCCACCACTACGAAAGGATCTAGGACTGAAAGAACGCCGGGTACTCAGAACGGAGGTGATCCTCGCGTTCCCAGGTAGCTTCACGGTCCGAATGGTGTGACCACTTGACTTTGAGAAATTTTATTGACTTGTTGCGAGTCTTGCGTTCAATCTCTTCAAGGATAGCAACGGGGTGCTCACGATAGGAGAGATCTTCTTGGAGCTCAATGTCCTCGAAGTTGACTGTACAGTCAGGAGTCTTGAAGCACTTTCGGAGCTGAGAGACATGGAACACATCATGAACATTTGCAAAGTTTGAAGGAAGCTCGAGTTGATAGGCGAGATCGCCTCTCTTGCTAACAATCTTGAAAGGTCCCACATATCTGGGGGCAAGCTTCCCTTTGATACCGAAGCGACGAGTACCTTTCATAGGAGAGACGCGGAGGTAAACATGATCTCCGATCTCGAAAGCCAAATCACGGTGCTTACTATCATAGTAGCTCTTCTAACGGGATTGGGCTGCTTTGAGGTTATCACGAATGACTTTGCACATTTCCTCTGCCTCTGTGATTAAGTCATTTCCCAAAAGTTGACGTTCACCGGTTTTAGACCAGTTGAGAGGGGTACGACACTTTCTTCCATACAAAATTTCAAATGGGGCCTTGCCCAAACTTGCTTGAAAACTGTTGTTGTAGGAGAATTCAGCATAAGGAAGACAATCCTACCACTTCATGCCGAAGGAGATCACACAAGCCCTGAGCATATCTTCAAGAATCTGGTTGACACGCTCGACTTGACCGCTAGTTTGAGGATGGAAAGCTGTGCTGAAGTGGATGTTGGTGCCCTTGGCCTTCTGAAAAGAATCCCAAAACTTGGAGGTAAAGATGCTGCCACGGTCTGAAGAGATCACTTGTGGGATACCGTGCAGAGAGACGATCCGAGAGGTATAGAGTTCTGCCAATTGGGCTGCAGTGATCGACTCTTTGATAGGTAGAAAGTGAGCCACTTTGGTGAGTTTGTCGATGACAACGAATATAGCATCATTGCCACGCTTGGACTTTGGAAACCCAGTCACGAAGTCCATTTCAATGTGGTCAAACTTCCATTCCGGAATGGCAAGAGGTTGGAGGAGACCAGCTGGTCTTTGGTGTTCTGCCTTCACTCTTCTGCAGACATCACATTCATTCACGAATTGAGCAATCTCGCGCTTCATTCGAGTCCACCAATAAGCCTGCTTAAGGTCCTGATACATCTTCGTGCTCCCAGGGTGGATGGAGAGGAGAGAATTGTGAGCCTCGTTCATGATCACTTTATGGAGTTCACCTTTGGACACAACAATACGATCCTCAAAGAAGAGAGTGTCCTTGTCATCAAGACGGTAGCACTTGTACTTGGGTTGACTCTTGGCAATCCCAATCTTCACCTTTTTCACCATAGCATCAAGAAGCTGGGCTTGGCGAATCTGGTCTTCCAAGGTAGGAGAGACTTGAAGGTTGGCGAGGAAACCTTGAGGAACAACTTGCAGATTAAGTTTGCGAAAAGCTTCACAGAGCTCGGGTTGATAAGGCTTAAGAATCAGGCTGTTGCAATAAGCCTTCCTGTTCAATGCGTCAGCAATCACATTGGCCTTTCCTAGAGTATACTCGATACTCGGATTATACTCTTGAATCATTTCGACCCATCGAGTCTGCCTGAGGTTGAGATTAGGCTGAGTGAAGATGTACTTGAGACTCTTGTGATCAGTGAAAATGTCCACTTTTCTTCCTAATAAGAGATGTCTCCAAGTCAAAAGAGCATGCACAACTGCCGCCAACTCGAGATCATGAGTGGGGTAGTTCTTCTCATTGGGCTTCAATTGGCGAGAGGTATAAGCAACAACTTTCTTCTCTTGCATCAACACTGCGCCAAGACCTTGGAGAGGGGCATCACAAAAGACCTCGTACGGCTTGGATTCATCAGGCGGAGTCAGAACTGGAGCAGTGATCAATTTCTCTTTCAAAGTGTTGAAAGCAATGTCACATTCCGGAGACCAAACGTACTTGACATGCTTCTGGAGAAGATTTGAGAGAGGCTTCGCTATCTTGGAAAAGTTTTCAACGAATCTTCGACAATAGCTTGCGAGACCGAGGAAGCTACGGAGTTGCTTCACGTTCTGAGGAGGTTCCCAATTCACAATTGCAGACACCTTCTCAGGATTCACGGCAATGCCCTTGGCAGAGATGATATGACCAAGATAAAGAACCTCATCGAGCCAAAATTCGCACTTGGAGAACTTGGCGTAGAACTGATGTTCTCTGAGCTTATCGAGTACCAAACGCAAGTGCTTGGCATGATCTTCCTTGTTCTTAGAGAAAACCAGAATGTCGTCGAGATAGACCAAAACGAAGTCATTGGTGTAGGCGTTGAAGATGAAGTTCATCATGCGAGAGAAAGTCGGAGGAGCGTTGACGAGGCCAAAAGACATGACAGTGTACTCATATGAACCATAGCTTGTCCTGAAGGCCGTCTTGGGAATATCTTGCTCACAGATTCGAATATGATGATAACCCATACGGAGATCAAGCTTGGAGAATACTTGGGCACCTTTGAGTTGTTGGAACAGCTCGTTGATGTTGGGAAGTGGTATTTGTTCTTGATGGTCTTCTTGTTCAATGGACGGTAATCAACACAAAGTCGGTCCGTTCCATCCTTCTTCTTCACGAAAAGAACACCACAACCCCACGGAGAACAACTAGGCCGGATGAGACCCATTTTCTCTTGAATATCGAGTTGCTTCTTCAGCTCCTTCAACTCTTCAGGTCCGAGCTTGTAAGGACGTTGCACACAGGTTCCGTACCGGGCTCAAGATCAATGACGAATTCAACTGGCCGATGTGGAGGCATTCCTGGAAGCTCTTCTGGAAAGACGTCTTGATAATCACATCGACTGGAATTTGCGAGATAGCATCCAGTTCACCCTTCTCATTGAGAGAAAACAGATGGATAGTATCATCACGAGCGGCAAAGACAATTACCTCCTCGGACGAATGAGTCAATTGAATCTGCCTTGCAGCACAATCAAGATGTGCCTTGTGCTTAGAAAGCCAATCCATTCCGAGAATAAGATCAATATCTGAGTTGCCAAGAACCACCGGAGAAGAGAGAAACTTGTAATCGCCCAACGTGATAGAGACATCCGTAACGCAATTGTTAGAAGTCATTTGCTTGCCCGGAGACACAATCTTCAATGGAACAGGAATCCTTTCGGTCACAAAATCATGCTTGGCCACAAATGGAGTTGAAATAAAAGAAAGCGATGCACCAGTGTTGAAAAGAACTTTTGCAGGAACATCGTTAACAGGAAGGTTACCCATAATCACATCTGGCGAGTCCTCTGCCTGAGCTGCGTTCAGCAAATTGACCTTGGCGTGCTTGGGGTTATGCTTGACCACAACTGTACTTGCCGATCTGACAGGAGGAGGGGGAGGAGGAAGACGCCTCTGGTTGAGACACTTGTTGGCATAGTGACCCTTCTGTTGGCACTTGTTGCACGTGACCTCTGAAAGCAGACAGTGGTACGGAGCACTTGATCTTGGAGCTTGAGACGAAGTCTTGTTCTGAAAGCCAGGGTTGGGTGGGTGGGAAGATCCACTGCCACCTTTGCTCTTCTGCTGATACGGCTGACGAAACGGAGGAGGAGGAAGCCAATACTTCTGCTGCTTGGCTACTTGAGTAGAGGAAGAAGGAGTAACATCTCTGACTCGCTTCTTGGAAGCATCACACCTCAATTGAGCAGCCTCTTGCTTCAGTGCCATGTTGTAGAACTCATGGTACCTCAAGGGCTCAAAGAGAACAAGAGCGAGCTGGATTTCTTCTCTGAGACCACCTCTGAACTGGTATGTCATGCTCTTCTCATCAGGGACGTCCTGCTTGGCAAAGCAGGCGAGCTTCTGGAACAACTTGTTGTAGTCATAGACAGACAAAGAGCCTTGCTTCAGATTGCGGAATTCCTCACGCTTGCTTTCAACCACGCTCTGAGGGATATGGTGAGCTCTGAAATCTCGACGAAATTCATCCCAAGTGATAACACGTCCACCTCTGGAGTCCTTGTACTGCTGGAACCATTCTGCAGCTTGATCTTTGGGTTGGAAGGAAGCGAACTTGACAAAGTCCTCAGGCCTGACGTTACTGCACTCGAAATGCTTGCACAGATCCACAAGCCAATCATCAGCATCGGTTGCCTCAACACAATTGCTGAAACTCTTTGGCCCGTTAGCAAGGAACTGGTTGAGTGTAGCAGAGTGATTCTGATAGTTGCCTTGGTTCCCTTGGTTGCCTTGATTGCGCTCTTGAAGAATTTGCATGATCAACTGTGTGTTTTGCATTGGTTGCGGCCATCACAGCTTGCCATGCCTCCGGAGGAGGTGGAGGTGGATCAGGATTCGGAGTCGTGCGCGTTAGAGGAGCCATTCTGAAGAGGTTGACATCCATTAGCACATCGATAGACAAATATTGAAGCTGAATCCAACAGAATGAAAATTGCAACATATAGTCTTCACATCCGAACAAAATGAACGAATGCATTCCTCTTGAAATGGTCACATATCCATAAATTGAGAAGCCACTTAGAATTTAGGTAGAGAAATAAATCAACAAGGTACGGATCAAGAATGAATAATTGGTAAGAAATCCCAATCTCAAACCAATATCCGTGGAAGAAGAACTAGAGCTACTAGAATTCCCACCTATGAAACTCATGAACCTTTCCGGTTATGCAATCAGGTGTTGGGGATACAGGGGAAGCATAATATCTCACCCAAACTAGCAAATCCTACATCCAGCTGTATCCATCCTTCAACACATAACCAAGAAAAACTTCAGAAACCATCTACCTCAACCTTCGAAAAGCATCCGTTATACAAGTTATGGCGATACTCCCGAACTCCCGCCCCAGTACTGGGTGGCGTCGAGGTTATCTCACCAACGAACTGTATAAAAGAGATTTTTGATGTCGGCGTACTAAACTCAGGTATTCCAGAATTGCAACGATAAAATTATGACGACAACACCTCAGAGCTCAACTCCCCGGGACACTTCCACAAAACCCCTGACAGGAGGCACCAAGACAATGTTCTCATCATAAAACCATCGGAACGATTCCAAGATATCCACGTGATCCTAAATTTTTTTTAGTGAAATTTGAGAAGAGAAGAGTCAAAACTCTACATCAGGATGCCTTACCAGAGCGATGAGGAGACTGGGAAGTAAAAAGAATTCCTAAACTCTCCGATATATAATTCCTAATTGACTCAAAACATTTTTCTAGACACAACTCGTCTGCTAAAAACGATCAAGCAATGGGGCTCCTAAGGTCGGGGAAGGCTCTGATACCAACTTGTAACACCCTCGATGCAACTATAGCTCCCACGTGTCGAGGCACGACTTAGAGACATAATCGCATTGAAGGCATATGTCGCAAGTAAGGTAATCTTTACACATCCCATGTAATATAATAATAAAGGGGAGATAACATAGTTGGCTTACACTCGCCACGTCAATCAAGGTACATAAATAACATTACATCATCCAAACACTCATGGCCCGACTACGACGCCAAAATAAAAGATAACCCAACATGCGACACAGTCCCGATCACCCCCAACTGGGCACCACTACTGATCATCAGGAAAGGAAACATAATAACACTGAGAGTCCTCGTCGAACTCCCACTTGAGCTCGAGCGCGTCACCTGGAGCGGAATCATCAGGCCATGCATCTGGTGTAATAGTAATCTGTGAGCCACAGGGACTCAGCAATCTCGCACTCTCGCGATCAAGACTATTTAAGCTTATAGGTAAGGCAAGGTAAATATGTGGAGCTGCAGCAAGCGACTAGCATAATATGGTGGCTATCCTGTTCGCAAAAGAGAGCGAGAAGAGGAGGCAAAGTGCGAGCGAGAACCTAGAGAACAACCTGCGCAAGCATTACTCCAACACCGTGTCCACTTCCCGGACTCCGCCGAGAAGAGGCCATCACTGTAACACACTCAGTTGATCCATTTTAATTAAGTTAAGGTTCAAGTTATCTACAACCGGACATTAACAAATTCCCATCTGCCCATAACCACGGGCACGGCTTTCGAAAGTTCAAATCCCTGCAGGGGAGTCCCAACTTAGCCCATGACAAGCTCTCACGGTCAACGAAGGAATCGACCTCCTCCCGAGACGTTCTGATCAGACTCGATATCTCGGTTCTTCAAGAAACTTCAACAGGTTAAAACAAATCCAGCAACACCGCCCGAATGTGCCGACAAATCCCGATAGGAGCTGCACATATCTCGTTCTCAGGGCACACTGAAATGAACACTACGTACAACTAAAACCAACCCTCGAGTTGCCCCGAGGTGGCGCTGCAAGTGGCTCTATTTGGACCAACACTCAGAGGAGCACTGGCCCGGGGGGGTTTAAATAAGATGACCCTCGGGCTCCGGAAACCCAAGGGAAAAAGAGGCTAGGTGGTAAATGGTAAAACCAAGGTTGGGCATTGCTGGAAAAGCTTTAATCAAGGCGAACTATCAAGGGGTTCCCATTATAATCCAACCGCATAAGGAACACAAAATCCGGGAACAAAACAACGATATGACGGAAACTAGGGAGGCAAGAGTGGAACAAAACACAAGGCGAGAGGCCGAGCCTTCCACCCTTTACCAAGTATATAGATGCATTAAGATAACATAGAAATATAATGATATCCCAACAAGTAAATAAATGTTCCAACAAGGAACAACCTCCAATCTTCACCTGCAACTAGCAACGCTATAAGAGGGGCTGAGCAAAGCGGTAACATAGCCAAACAACGGTTTGCTAGGACATGGTGGGTTAGAGGTTTGACATGGCAATTTGGGAGGCTTGAAAGCAAGTGGTAGGCATCGTAGCATTGGCATAGCAAAGGAGCGAGGAATCTAGCATAGCAAAGATAGTAGTGATTTCGAGGGTATGATCATCTTGCCTGCACAGTTGTCAGAGTTGACTAGATCCTCGAAAGCAAACTCAACGGGCTCCTAGTTAGCGAACTCGTCTCCCGGCTCTACCCAAACAAGACAAACAAGCAACAAGGACACAATCAACCACGTGCAAGGATCAAACAATATGATGCAAGGATGGTATGCTATGCGGGATGCGATGCGGGATGCATATGCAAGATTTGACAGGAAATGCAAGATCCTGGCCTCAACTTGGAAATCCAAGTGTGCCACTGGAAAGATGAGATGAAAATGCTTGAAAACGATATAAAGAACGTCGGAATCGGAGTTACGGTTTGGAAAAGGCAAGCAATTCAAATATGACCACGTTCTGCGATTTACAGCAAGTAGCCATCTAAATGCAATGAGATGAACAAGCTACAGCACCCAAACATGGTAAGAAAATACATGGCAGGGATGCATTCATGATGCCTAACAAAAGTCTAGCACTGAGCTACGGCCAATTCATCAATTAACATGTTCAAACAAGCATGGCAAAAATGCATATGGCAAACAGATCTCAGACTTAGTGAAATTAACACTTGTCTGGAATTTCAGATCAGGTAGCCCTCTTCGGAGCAACAAAACTACATGCTACAGGACCAGAACATGGCAAAATAAAGGATGTCATGGAGCTACTCAAAGAGCTTAACAAAAGTCCCTTAGTGACCTTAAGCCAAAAGGGATCAGAAAATACAATTGCAAGCATGTGAACATGGCAAAAACATAATCAGATCACAAACTTAGTGAAAACTGGAGCATGCTGAAACAGATATCAAGTAGGCATGTTTACGAGCTCGATGCACTCACTACGGAGCAAGTCATGATAAACTAAGCATACGCCCATCAAGAATACACGAAATGCAAGCTAGACATGGCAAGAACAATAGCATAGCATGCATGGATCAACTACAACATCATCGGCAAAATTGCAAACAAGTTGACAATCTGCCCAGATCCACAAATTAGCAAAAGTAGAGCTCGATTGACTCAAGCTAGGGTGCTCCATAATGGCAAACAAAGACATGGATGGATAGGGCACTACAAGATTAACAAAACATCCTTACTGATCATCCTCAAAATAGGCACGGATCACTCGGAAACAACATGAACATATGGCCATATGAGATAAACAGATCAAGGACTTTGTGAAATTACGAAGTCCCTGAAATCAGCACTAACAAGTGCCTCACTTCGCAAGCTTGTGCTAGTCACCACACAAATCAAAAAAATACATGGGTTGCACCTCTGGAAAGATGGCAAAACCCTTAGCAAAACATATGTAGAGCTCATGGGCATAACATGCACACAATAATCATGGCAAAAATGACAAATATGCAAATGGAGTAGCAGATCTGACAAATAACTCAAGTAGCCCTCTTCTAACAGCATTTCGGGCCTCAATATGAACTCAAATGAAAATGATGCAGTGGAATGAAATGATGTACTCTCTGAGACGAACAATTTGATATGCTATATGCCAAAAACGGAGTTATGGATGCAAAGATATAGCATGATGAAGATGAGCACATGAGCTAGGGTTTCGGGCAAAAAGTCAACCCGAGACAAATCCGGATCTGAGATCTGCACGCTTTACGAGGATCGCCGGGGTTCTTGCCGGAGTTCGTCGCCGGACTTGGCGAGGGGAGGCACCGGAGTCGAGGAAGAGATGGAGAGGGGCCGGATCCGGCGTGGGGGAGGCGGCGAGGTGACACGAACGCCGAGGCGGGCGCGGGCGGCGGGCGGCGACCGGCCGGGCGGCGGGCGGCGGCGCGCGCGCCGGCAGGGAGGCGGCGGATGGCGGCGGCCGAGGGAGAGACGAGGAGGCGCGGGCGGCGGGATGGCTTCGGGCCGCGGGGGCCCGTGATGGGCCTCAGCGGGCCGGCTAGGGCGGCGAAGTGGGCGCAGGCGGCGGCGAGTGAGGAGGCGACACGTGGCGGCGGCGGGGAAGGACCCGGACATGTCCGTCGGTGCAGATTTGTCCGGCGGCGCGCGAGGGGTGGATCTAGGGTTTTCGGGAGGAAGGAGAAGGAGATTTTCGGGGGTTCTTTAAATAGGCATAGAGGGAGCTAGGAGAGTCCAAATGAGGTGCGGTTTTCGGCCACGCGATTGTGATCGAACGATCTAGATGATGGAGAAGGCTTAGGTGGGTTTTGGGCCAAATTGGAGGGGTGTTGGGCTGCAACACACACGAGGCCTTTTCGGTCCATCGGTTAACCGTTGGAGTATCAAACAAAGTCCAAATGATACGAAACTTGACAGGCGGTCTACCGGTAGTAAACCAAGGCCGCATGGCAAGTATCGGTCCAATCCGGAAATGTTTAATCCCCACACACGAAAGAAAGGTAGAAATGACCACCGGAGGAGAACGAAGCGCCGGAATGCAAAACGGACAACGGGGAATTTAGGTAGAGAAATAAATCAACAAGGTACGGATCAAGAACGAATAATTGGTAAGAAATCCCAATCTCAAACCAATATCCGTGGAAGAAGAACTAGAGCTACTAGAATTCCCACCTATGAAACTCCTGAACCTTTCGGGTTATGCAATCAGGTGTTGGGGATACAGGGGAAGCATAATATCTCAACCAAACTAGCAAATCCTACATCCAGCTGTATCCATCCTTCAACACATAACAAAGAAAAACTTCGGAAACCATCTACCTCAACCTTCGAAAAGCATCCGTTATACAAGTTATGGCAATACTCCCGAACTCCCGCCCCAGTACTGGGTGGCGTCGAGGTTATCTCACCAACGAACTGCATAAAAGAGATTTTCGATGTCGGCATACTAAACTCAGGTATTCCAGAACTGCAACGATAAAATTATGACGACAACACCTGAGATCTCAACTCCCCGGGACACTTCCACAAAACCCCTGACAGGAGGCACCAAGACAATGTTCTCATCATAAAACCATCGGAACAATAACAAGATACCCGCGTGATCCTAAATTCTTTTAGTGAAATTTGAGAAGAGAAGAGTCAAAACTCTACGTCAGGATGCCTTACCAGAGCGATGAGGAGACTGGGAAGTAAAAAGAATTCCTAAACTCTCCGATATATAATTCCTAATTGACTCAAAACATTTTTCTAGACACAACTCGTCTGTTAAAAACGATCAAGCAATGGGGCTCCTAAGGTCGGGGAAGGCTCTGATACCAACTTGTAACACCCTCGATGCGACTATAGCTCCCACGTGTCGAGGCACGACTTAGAGACATAATCGCATTGAAGGCATATGTCGCAAGTAAGGTAATCTTTACACATCCCATGTAATATAATAATAAAGGGGAGAGAACATAGTTGGCTTACACTCTCCACGTTAATCAAGGTACAAAAATACATTACATCATCCAAACACTCATGGCCCGACTACGGCGCCAAAATAAAAGATAACCCAACATGCGACACGGGCCCGATCACCCTCAACTGGGCACCACTACTGATCATCAGGAAAGGAAACATAATAACGCTGAGAGTCCTCGTCGAACTCCCACTTGAGCTGGAGCGCGTCTCCTGGAGCGGAATCATCAGGCCCTGCATCTGGTGTAATAGTAATCTGTGAGCCACATGGACTTAGCAATCTCGCACCCTCGCGATCAAGACTATTTAAGCTTATAGGTAAGGCAAGGTAAAATATAAGTGGAGCTGCAGCAAGCGACTAGCAAATATGGTGGCTAACCTGTTCGCAAAAGAGAGCGAGAAGAGGAGGCAAAGCGCGAGCGAGTAAAACTAGAGGATAACCTGCGCAAGCATTACTCCAACACCGTGTCCACTTCCCGGACTCCGCTGAGAAGAGGCCATCATGGTAACACATTCAGTTGATTCATTTTAATTAAGTTAAGGTTCAAGTTATCTACAACCGGACATTAACAAATTCCCATCTGCCCATAACCGCGGGCATGGCTTTCGAAAATTCAAATCCCTGCAGGGGAGTCCCAACTTAGCCCATGACAAGGTCTCACGGTCAATGAAGGAATAGACCTCCTCCCAAGACGTTCCGATCAGACTCGGTATCTCGGTTCTTCAAGATACTTCGACAGGTTAAAACAAGACCAGCAACACCGCCCGAATGTGCCGACAAATCCCGATAGGAGCTGCACATATCTCTTTCTCAGGGCACACTCAGATGAACACTACGTACAACTAAAACCAACCCTCGAGTTTCCCCGAGGTGGCACTGCAAGTGGCTCTATTTGGACCGACACTCAGAGAAGCACTGGCCCGGGGGGGCTAAAATAAGATGACCCTCGGGCTCCAGAAACCCAAGGGAAAAGAGGCTAGGTGGCAAATGGTAAAACCAAGGTTGGGCATTGCTGGAAAAGCTTTAATCAATGCGAACTATCAAGGGGTTCCCATTATAACCCAACCGCGTAAGGAACGCAAAATCCGGGAACATAACACCGATATGACGGAAACTAGGGCGACAAGAGTGGAACAAAACACTAGGCGAGAGGCCAAGCCTTCCACCCTTCACCAAGTATATAGATGCATTAAGATAACAAGATAATATAATAATATCCCAACAAGTAATAAATGTTCCAACAAGGAACGACCTTCAATCTTCACCTGCAACTAGCAACGCTATAAGAGGGGCTGAGCAAAGCGGTAACATAGCCAATCAACGGTTTGCTAGGACATGGTGGGTTAGAGGTTTGACATGGAAATTTGGGAGGCTTGAAAGCAAGTGGTAGGCATCGTAGCATTGGCATAGCAAAAGAGCGAGCAATCTAGCATAGCAAAGATAGTAGTGATTTCGAGGGTATGATCATCTTGCCTGCAAAGTTATCAGGGTTGACTGGATCCTCGAAAGCAAACTCAATGGGCTCCTCGTTAGAGAACTCGTCTCCCGGCTCTACCCAAACAAGACAAACAAGCAACAAGGACACAATCAACCATGTGCAAGGATCAAACAATACGATGCAAGGATGGTATGCTATGCGGGATGCGATGCAGGATGCATATGCAAGATGTGACAGGAAATGCATGAACCTGGCCTCAACTTGGGAATCCAAGTGTTCCACTGGAAAGATGAGATGAAATCACTTGAAAACGATCTAAAGAACGCCGGAATCGGTGTTACGGTTTGGAAATGGCATGCGATTCAAATATGACACCGGTCTCCGATTTACAGCAAGTAGCCATCTAAATGCAATGAGATGAACATGCCACAGCACCCAAGCATGACAACGAAATACATGGCAGGGATGCACTCAAGATTCTTAACAAAAGTCTAGCACTGAGCTACGGCCAATTCATCCATTAACATGTTCAAACAAGCATGACAAAAATGCATATGGCAAACAGATCTCAGACTTAGTGAAATTAACACTTGTCTGGAATTTCAGATCAGGTAGCCCTCTTCGGAACAACAAAAATGCATGCTACAGGACCTGAACATGGAAAAATAAAGCATGGCATGGAGCTACTCAAATAGCTTAACAAAAGTCCCTTAGTGACCTTGAGCCAAAAGGGATCAGAAAACACATTTGCAAGCCAGTGAACATAGCAAAAGCATAATCAGTTTTCAGACTTAGTGAAAACTGACACATGCTGAAACATAACTCAAGTAGGCATGTTTACAAGCTCGATGCACTCACTACGGTGCAAGTCATGAAAAGCTAAGCATACATCTATCAATAACACACAAAATGCAAGCTAGAAATGGCAAGAACAAAAGCATAGCATGCAAGGATCGACTACAACATCATCGGCAAAATTGCAAACATGTTGACAATCTGCCCAGATTCACAAAGTAGAAAAAGTAGAGCTCGATTGACTCAAGCTAGGGTGCTCCATAATTGCAAACAAGGACATGGATGTATAGAGCACTACAAGGTTAACAAAACATCCTTACTGATCATCCTCAAAAGAGGCACGGATCACTCGGAAACAACAAGAACATATGGCCATATGAGATAAACAGATCAAGGACTTAGTGAAATTACTAAGTCCCTGAAATCAGCACTACCAAGTGCCTCACTTCGCAAGCTTGTGCTAGTCACCACACACATCACAAAAATACATGGGTTGCACCTCTGGAAAGATGGAAAAACCCTTAACAAAACATATGTAGAGCTCATGGGTATATCATGCACACAATAATCATGGCAAAAATAACAAATATGCAAATGGAGTAGCAGATATGACAATTAACTCAAGTAGCCCTCTTCTAACAGCATTTCGGGCCTCAAGATTAACTCAAATGAAAATGATGCAATGGGATGAAATGATGTACTCTCGGAGACAAACAATTTGATATGCTATATGCCAAAAACAGAGTTACAGATGCGGAGATACGACACGATGAACAGGAGCACATGGATCTGGGATTTTGGGACTTAGACGAATTTTAACCTCCGGATCCAGGGTTTGACCCGGGCACGCAAAACGAGGATCGTCGCCGGGGCACTGTTCACCGGCGGCGGGGATGACGCCGGAGGAGGTCGCCGGAGTGGCTGGACGTCGAGGAGGCGGCGGACGACGGTGGCGGCGCTCGGCGGCCGGGCGGCGAGCACCGGGGACGGCGGGGTCGCGGCGCGAGGCGCCGGCTGGTGTCGATGGCGGGCGGCGGCGCCAATGGCCTCGGGTGGCCGGCCGCGAGGAGGGTGGCGGCGCCCTCGGGCGAGTGGAGGCGGGGTGACGAACGGGCCTCGGGGGCCCGATCTGGGCCTCTCGGGCCGGCGGCGGCGACGAAGTGGGGCGGCGGTGCGGACCAATGGCGTGATGCCACGTGGCGACAGCGGGTACAGGTTGGACGTGTCCGTCGGCGGGGAAAGTGTCCGGCGGCGCGCGAGGTGACGGATCTAGGGTTTCGGGGGGGGGGGGGAGAAGAAGAAGAAAACGGAGGGGGTCTTTAAATAGGCATAGGAGGAGCTAGGAGAGTCCAAATGAGGTGCGGTTTTCGGCCACGCGATCATGATCGAACGCTCTAGGTGATGGAGCAGGTTTAGGTGGGTTTTGGGCCAACTTGGAGGGGTGTTGGGCTGCAACACACACGAGGCCTTTTCGGTCCCTCGGTTAACCGTTGGAGTATCAAACGAAGTCCAAATGGTACGAAACTTGACAGGCGGTCTACCGGTAGTAAACCAAGGCCGCATGGCAAGTCTCGGTCCAATCCGGAAATGTTTAATCCCCACACATGAAAGAAAGCTAGAAATGACCACCGGAGGAGAACGAAGCGCCGGAATGCAAAATGGACAACGGGGAAAATGCTCGAATGCATGAGATGAACACGTATGCAAATGCAATGCACATGATGACATGATATGAGATGCATGACAACGATAACAACACACAGAGACAAAAACCCGAACCCGAGAAAATAAAATAACTTAACGCCGGAAACGGCAAGAGTTGGAATACATATTGGGAAAGTCATATCCGGGGTGTTACAACGTGCCAATAAAACCGCATATTGAAACATGGAGCAGGAGGCTAAAAATGGTTTGAAATAATGACCGGGCTATGACATGATGTCACGCTACAAAAGTTGTTGGTGGATTGGACTCATAAAATATTATACTCTCTGCGGATATATGTGGTGTTTGTTTTACAGAGCCAGATACATTCTCTGTTTTGGAGTGTTCGGAGGAGGAACCCGCCTTGCAATGCCGAAGACAATCTGCGCGCCGGACACCTCGTTAGTGAAGCCTGGTTCAGGGGCTACTGAGGGAGTCCAGGATTAAGGGGTCCTTGGGCGTCCGACCTGTTGGACATGGGCCGGACTGATGGGCCGTGAAGATACAAGATGGAAGACTCTCTCCCGTGTCTGGATGGGACTCTCCTTGGCATGGATGGCAAGCCTAGCATTCGGATATGATGATTCCTTTCTCTGTAACCGACTTTGTACAACCCTAGTCTCCTCCGGTATCTATATAAACCGGAGGGTTTAGTCCGTAGAAAATATCATAATCATATAGGCTAGACTTCTAGGGTTTTGCAATTACGATCCTGTGGTAGATCAACTCTTGTAATCGTCATATTCATCAATATCAATCAAGCAGGACGTAGGGTATTAACTCCATCAAGAGGGCCCAAACCTGGGCAAAACTTCGTGTCCCCTGTCTCCTGTTACCATCAACCTTAGACACACAGTTCGGGACGCCCTACCCGAGATCCGCCGGTTTTGACACCGACACCCTTCCTTTAGGCTTCTGGGCTTGGGTCTATGTCTTGAGGGTCGAGGATAGTAGATTAACTTTGCTTCTCCCAAATAGTGGGCACGAGCAATTTCGGGCGAGGAGGGCATGTTTTGAAATAGTGGGCATGAGCGATTTTTGGCGAGGAGGGCGTGTTTTGAAATAGTGCGCGCAAGTGATTTCAGCCGAGGACAGGGTGTTTTGCCGCCCATGGTTTATGAATTATTCGGCACATGTCATTTCGGCTGAGGAGAAGGCATGCTTGGATGAAGTTACGAACCTACCCTCGATGTACAATGGGCCAATTGATGTGTGTCCCACATAGGCCGGTAATTTCGTGTCTCCCATTTATTTGCTCGGGCGAATTCCAGCAAGTAGAGGGTGTTTAGCGGTTCGTTCAAATTTTGGGAGAACAAGCATCCACATCTACCTTACCAAGTCGATTCGAATGGCCAGCAATTTGGCTGATCGAGCTAAAGTATGGAAACAAAGTGTTCCATTTCAAAATAAAAAGTCAATTCGAATCAAATTTTGAAATATTAGCTTGCCACTTCTTATTTAGATGGTGAGATGATGCTCAGGACTAATGTGTTTTTACATGCTCGTTGCTAACGATTTACTATATGAAAAATAGTTGACCCACTCAAAAACAAGAATCAAACCCAAAATGAAATATCTAGATTCAATAAAATAGCTCATTCACCAGATCAAAATAGTGAACTAAATCCAAAATTGAACACCTCAATTGAGTAGCATGTTGTATTATAGTACTCCATGAACATGCTGAAAGTCAGATTGATGAACTTGTTTAATACGCATATCTCCGTTCATGTGTGGATTGCAGACAACACGTTCTCCAATTCAAATATTTGAATGCAAATTTATATCGAAACATGGTTTATATCAGTCTTTGATGCATAAACGTGACCCCCCCTCTCCCGGACTCCTGTTCTCTCTCTCACCGACAATCTTCAGTTCTATCGCACACATCCAAACACAAACCTTGTCGGTCCCTCTCCCTCTGTCTCTCTTTGTGTGTGTGTGTGGGGGGGGGGGTGTTTCTAGTTCGCATGCACACTCCATGTATAGGTCTCTCTGGCACACAATGTATGATTCTCTAGTCCAAGCTAAATATCTAGGGTGCACTCATCGTACGCACACAAATTCCCAAGCTGGTTGCTCGTAACTCTCTCACGCACCACTCTGCCGTCTCGGAGCTCTTCCCTCTCTCTCTCTCAAACTCTCCATCTCCATGGGTCTCACATACACATGCATATCTCACTCGCACTCGATAGACCCATCTAAAACTCTCTCTCTCTCCCTCATTCTCTCTCCATCTCACACGCACACACACACACAATCTCACGCCTAGCTAAGTATGATTGTCTCTCACTCAATTTTAGGCACACGTAGTCCCCCCTATGTATATGACTATTTCTCAGTCTCCATCACAAACATATGCATTGTCTCTTTCCCTCACTTGGTCTATCTCGATATCTCTCGGGGCACCTTTCTACCGCACACACACCTCGTCCCTCGATCTCCCTGTTTGGGGAACGTAGTAATTTCAAAAAAATTCCTACGCACACGCAAGATCTATCATGGTGATGCATAGCAACGAGAGGGGAAAAGTGTTGTCTACGTACCCTCGTAGACTATAAGCGGAAGCGTTATAACAACGCGGTTGATGTAGTCGAACGTCTTCACGATCTGATCGATCCTAGCACCGAAGGTACGGCACCTCCGCGATCTGCACACGTTCAACTCGGTGACGTCCCATGAACTCTAGATCCAGCCGAGTGTCGAGGGAGAGTTTCGTCAGCATGATGGCGTGATGACGGTGATGATGAAGGTACCGGAACAGGGCTTCGCCTAAGCACCGCTACGATATGACCGAGGTAGATTATGGTGGAGGGGGGCACAGCACATGGCTAATACAATGATCAAGTTGTGTGTCTATGGGGTGCCCCCTCCCCTGTATATAAAGGAGTGGAGGAGGGGGGAGGGCCGGCCGTCTATGGCGTGCCCTAGGGGAGTCCTACTCCCACCGGGAGTAGGATTCCCCCTTCCTTGTAGGAGTAGGAGAGGAAGGAAGGAGGAGAGAGGGAGGAAGGAAGGGGCCCAGCCCCCTTCGCAATTCAGATTGGTCTGGGGGGGCCCTCCTAGGCCGCCTCCTCCTCTCTCCCACTAAGGCCCAATAAGGCCCATACAGTCCCCGGGGGGTTCTGGTAACCTCCTGGTACTCCGGTAATGCCCGAACTCACCCGGAACCATTCCGATGTCCAAACATAGTCATCCAATATATTGATCTTTATGTCTCGACCATTTTGAGACTCCTCGTCATGTCTGTGATCATATCCGAGACTCCAAACTACCTTCGGTACATCAAAACACATAAACTCATAATACCGATCGTCACCGAACGTTAAGCGTGACGCTACGGGTTCAAGAACTATGTAGACATGACCGAGACTCATCTCCGGTCAATAACCAATAGCGGAACCTGGATGCTCATATTGGTTCCTACATATTCTACGAAGATCTTTATCGGTCCAACCGCATAACAACATACGTTGTTCCCTTTGTCATCGGTATGTTACTTGCCCGAGATTCGATCGTTGGTATCATCATACCTAGTTCAATCTCGTTACCGGCAAGTCTCTTTACTCATTCCGTAATGCTACATCCTGTAACTAACTCATTAGTTACATTGCTTGCAAGGCTTATATTGATGTACATTACTGAGAGGGCCCAAAGATACCTCTCCGATACTCGGAGTGACAAATCCTAATCTTGGTCTATGCCAACTCAACAAAAACCATCGGAGTCATCTGTAGAGCATATTTATAGCCACCCAGTTACGTTGTGATGTTTGATAGCACACTAAGTGTTCCTTGGGTATTCGGGAGTTTCTTAATCTCATAGTCATAGGAACATGTATAAGTTATGGAGAAAGCAATTGCAGTAAACTAAACGATCATCGTGCTAAGCTAACGGATGGGTCAAGTCAATCACATCATTCTATAATGATGTGATCCCATTTATGAAATGACAACTCTTTGTCTATGGCTAGGAAACATAACCATCTTTGATCAACGAGCTAGTCAAGTAGAGGCATACTAGTGACACTCTGTTTGTCTATGTATTCACACATGTACTAAGTTTCAAGTTAATACAATTCTAGCATGGATAATAAACATTTATCATGATATAAGGAAATATAAATAACAACTTTATTATTGCCTCTAGGGCATATTTCCTTCAGTCTCCCACTTGCACTAGAGTCAATAATCTAGATTACATTGTAATGATTCTAACACCCATGGAGTCTTGGTGCTGATCATGTTTTTCTCGTGAGAGAGTCTTAGTCAACGGTTCTGCAACATTCAGATCCGTATGTATCTTGCAAATCTCTATGTCTCCCTCCTTGACTTTCGCGGATGGAATTGAAGCGTCTCTTGATGTGCTTGGTTCTCTTGTGAAATCTGGATTCCTTTGCCAAGGCAATTGCACCAGTATTGTCACAAAAGATTTTCATTGGACCCGATGCACTAGGTATGACACCTAGATCGGATATGAACTCCTTCATCCAGACTCCTTCATTTGCTGCTTCCGAAGCAGCTATGTACTCTACTTCACATGTAGATCCCGCCACGACGCTTGCTTGGAACTGCACCAACTGAACACTCCACCATTTAATAAAAATATGTATCCAGTTTGTGACTTAGAGTCATCCGGATCAGTGTCAAAGCTTGCATTGACGTAACCATTTACGACGACCTCTTTGTCACCTCCATAAACGAGAAACATATCCTTAGTCCTTTTCAGGTATTTTAGGATGTTCTTGACCGCTGTCCAGTGATCCACTCCTGGATTACTTTGGCACCTCCCTGCTAAACTAATAGCAAGGCACACATCAGGTCTGGTACACAACATTCCATACATGATAGAACCTATGGCTGAAGCATAGGTAATGACTTTCATTTTCCCTCTATTTTCTGCAGTGGTCGGGCATTGTGTCTGACTCAACTTCACACGTTGTAACATAGGCAAGAACCCTTTCTTTGCTTGATCCATTTTGAACTTCTTCAAAACTTTATCAAGCTATGTGCTTTGTGAAAGTCCAATTAAGCATCTTGATCTATCTCTATAGATCTTGATGCCCAATATATACACAGCTTCACCGAGGTCTTTCATTGAAAAATTCTTATTCAAGTATCCTTTTATGCCATTCATAAATTCAGTATCATTTCCGATCAGCAATATGTCATCCACATATAATATCGGAAATGCTACAGATGTAACGCCCCGAGACCGATGTGCCAGGTGTCCTCCAGTTATTCGCTATTGTTGCCTTGTCATTGCTTGCGTGTCATGCATTGCATATCATGTCATCATGTGCATTTCATTTGTATACGTGTTCGTCTCATGCATCCGAGCATTTTCCCCGTTGTCCGTTTTGCATTCCGGCGCTCCTATGTCACCCGGTGTCCTTTTCTACCTCTTTTCGTGTGTGGGGGTTAAACTTTTTCGGATTGGACCGAGACTTGCCATGCGGCCTTGGTTTACTACCGGTAGACCGCCTGTCAAGTTTCGTGCCATTTGGACTCTGTTTGATACTCCAACGGTTAACCGAGGGACCGAAAAGGCCTCGTGTGTGTTGCAGCCCAACACCCCTCCAAAGTGGCCCAAAACCCACCTAAACCTCCTCCATCATCTTGGTGGTTCGATCATGATCGCGTGGCCGAAAACCGCACCTCATTTGGACTCTCCTAGCTCCCTCTACCTATATATATGTGGCTCTCCCCGAATTTTCGCGCAGTCCAAACCCTAGCCATCTCCCTCCTTGCGCCGCCGGACACGTCCATCCCGCACCGGACATGTCCGCCGAACGCGTCACTCCGACCAATGGCGCGCTGCTACGTCACCTGCCCCGCCGCCGCATCCAACCAGCACCCGCCACCTCAGCGCCGCGCCGCCCCACTTCGTCGTGGGTCCGCCCGGCCCATCCGGTCGCCGCCCCACGTCGGGTCGTCCCAGCCGCCTTGGGGGCTCGCCGCCGCCTCCAACCTCGCCGACCGGTAACCGCTGCCGCCGCGCAAGCTCGCTGGAGCGCCCGCGCCTCCACGATGCCGGTCGCCGCCGCCGCCATGGCACTCGCGCCTCGCCTGCCTCTCCTCGCCGCCGGCCCCGCGAGGCTCGTTGGAGCTCGCCGGCCGCGCCTTGCTGTGCCTCTCCTCCCTCGGCCACGCCGGCGTGCTTCGCCGCCGCCGCGCCGGTGCGCTCCCCCGTCGCCGGCCGCCCCGTCGCCGGATCCGGACGGGTGGGATGAGATCCACTCGTCCCGGAACTAAACGCACCCCGCCGTTCCGCCCCGCTCCGTCCAGGGTCCTCCCCGTCCAACTTCTCCCCGAGGATATATTTTCGTCTTAGTCCCAGTTTCCAGTAATTTTATGCATTTTTCCTCGTATCATAACTTCCTCATCGTGGCTCCGATTCGTGCGTGTAGCATATCAAAATGTTCGTCTCCATGAGTACATCATTTCATCTCATTGCATCATTTTCATTTGAGCTCATCTTGATGCCCGAAATGCTGTTTTAAGAGGGCTATGTGATGACTAAGTCAGATCTGTTTCAGCAAATGGCCTTTTGTCATTTTTTCACGATTAATGTGTGCATGCTATGATCCTGAGATCCACATGTGTTTTGTTATATGCCATGCCATCTTTACAAGGGTGTATGCCATGTATTTTTGTGATCTTTGTGGTGACTAGCACAAGCATGGAAAGTAGCTTACTCAATGATGCTGATTTCATGGACTTAGAATTTCACTAAGTCCTTGTTCTGTTATTGTTTTTATGCCATATGTTCATGTTGTTCCCTAGTGATCCGTGCCTCTTTTTAGGATGATCAGTAAGGATGTTTTGTTAATATTTTGGTGCTCTATCCATCCATGTCTTTGTTTGCATTTATGGAGCACCCTAGCGTGAGTCAACCGAGCTCTACTTTTGCTATAAAATGATCCTGGCAGACTGTTGACATGTTTAGCAATTTTGGCGAGGATGTTGCTATTCATCCGTGCATGATATGATGTTGCTCTTGCCATGTCTAGCTTCTATGCCATGTCTTCTTGATGGGTGTACGCTTAGTTTGTCATGCCATGCTCTTTAGTGAGTGCATCGAGCTCGTAAACATGCCTACTTGTTAACAGTTTTGCCATGCTTCAGTTTTTCGCTAAGTCTGAATCTGTTTATGTTTTTGCTATGTTCACATGCTTGCAATTGTATTTTCTGATCCCTTTTGGCTCAAGGTCACTAAGGGACTTTTGTTAAGTGCTTAGAGTATCTTCATGCCATGCCTTGCTTTGCCATGTTATGTTCTTTTAGCATGTAGTTATCATGCTCTAGACATTGCTTTCTGATGATAAATTCCTGACATGTTGTTAATTCCACTAAGTCTGAAACCTGTTATCATTTGCAGTTTTGCCATGCTTGTTTGAACCTGTTAATTGATGAATTAGCCATAGCTCAGTGTTCATCTTTTGTCAAGCTTCATGAGTAGATCCCAACCATGTACTTTGTTGCCATGTTTGAGTGCAGTAGTTTATTTATCTTGATGCATTTAGTAGGCTGCTTGATGTTTATCGCAGACCGGTGCCATTTTTGTTTTGCTTGTCATTTCCAAACCGTGTATCCGATTCCGGTGATATTTATATCGATTTCAACCGAAATCACCTCATCTTTCCATTGGCACTCTTGGACTTCCAAGTTGAGGCCAGGTTCAATCATTCCTTTCCAAATCATGCATATGCACCGCATACCGCATCTCGCATATCATACCATGTTCATGTGTTGGTTGTTTACTATGTTGTGTGCTTCTTTTCGGTATTGCTTCTTCGGGTTGGTTCCGATAACGTCGCGTTTGTGAGGACCCGTTCGTCTACGTCCGTTTGTCTTCTTCATGGACTCGTTCTTCTTCCTTGTGGGATTTCAGGCAAGATGACCATACCCTCGAAATCACTTCTATCTTTGCTTGCTAGTTGCTCGCTCTTTTGCTATGCCTATGTCGCGATACCTACCACTTGCTTATCATGCCTCCCATATTGTTAATCCAAGCCTCTAACCCACCTTGTCCTAGCAATCCGTTGTTTGGCTATGTTACCGCTTTGCTCAGCCCATCTTATAGTGTTGTTAGTTGCAGGTGAAGATTGGAGTTTGTTCCTTGTTGGGACATGGATATTTTTTGGTGGGATATCACAATATCTCTTATTTAATTAATGCATCTATATACTTGATAATGGGTGGAAGGCTCGGCCTTATGCCTGGTGTTTTGTTCCACTCTTGCCGCCCTAGTTTCCGTCATATCGGTGTTATGTTCCTGGATTTTGCGTTCCTTACACAGTTGGGTTATAATGGGAACCCCTTGACAGTTCGCCTTGAATAAAACTCCTCCAACAAGGCCCAACATTGGTTTTACCATTCGCCACCTAGCCTTTTTTCCCTTGGGAGTCATGCATCCTGAGGGTCATCTTTATTTTAAACCCCCCGGGCCAATGCTTGTCTAAGTGTTGGTCCACCTGAGCGATGTCCGGAGCTACCAGGGGCAACTCTGGGCTGGCCCACCCGATGTCTGGCTCATCCGGTGTGCCTTGAGAACGAGATATGTGCAGCTCCTATCAGGATTTGTCGGCACATCTGGGTGGCTTTGCTGGTCTTGTTTTACCATTGTCGAGGATGTCTTGTAACCGGGATGCTGAGTCTGATCGGATTGTCTTGGGACAAGGAATATCCTTCGTTGACCGTGAGAGCTTGTGATGGGCTAAGTTGGGACACCCCTGCAGGGTATTGAACTTTCGAAAGTCATGCCCGCGGTTATGGGCAGATGGGAATTTGTTAATGTCCGGTTGTAGAAAACCTGAAGTTGGCCCTAATTAAAATACATCAACCGCGTGTGTAACCATGATGGTCTCTTCTTGGCGGAATCCGGGAAGTGAACACGGTGTTCGAGTAATGTTTGACGTAGGTTGTTCTAGGATCACTTCTTGATCATAGTTTCTCGAACATGCTTTTGCCTTCTCTTCTCGCTCTCATTTGCGTATGTTAGCCACCATATATGCTAGTCGCTTGCTGCAGCCCCACCTCATACCTTTTACCCTACCTATAAGCTTAAATAGTCTTGATCGCGAGGGTGTGAGATTGCTGAGTCCCCGTGACTCACAGATACTTCCAAAACCAGTTTGCACGTGCCGATGTTACCGTATAGGTGACACAACCAAGCTCAAGGAGGAGCTCTATGAAGACCGTGTTCGTTATGTTGTTCCGTTTCCAGTTGATCAGTAGTGGAGCCCAGTTGGGACGATCGGGGATCTGTGTAGCTTTTGGGGTAGTCTTCTTTTACTCTGGTTCCGTAGTCGGACCTTGATTGTATCTGGATGATGTAATGCTTTATTCATGTAATTGTGTGAAGTGGCGATTATAAGACAACTATGTATCTCTTTCCCTTATGTATTACATGGGTTGTGTGAAGATTACCTCACTTGCGACATTGCTTTCAACGCGGTTATGCCGATAAGTCGTGCTTCAACACGTGCGAGATATAGCCGCATCGAGGGCGTTACAAGTTGGTATCAGGGCCTTCCCCGACCTTAGGATCCCCCAGCTTGATCGAATCGCTGGCGTTGTTGAGTCAAGAAAATTGTTTTGAGTCATTTAGGATTATATATATCGGAGAGTAGGATTCTTTTTACTCCTCAGTCCCTTCGTCGCTCTGGTGAGGCGTCCTGACGTAGAGTTTTGAGTCTTCTCTTCTCAAATTTCACTAAATTGTTTTTAGGATCACGCAGGTATCTTGGAATCGTTCCGATGGTTTTGTGACGAGAACATTGTTCTTGGCGCCTCCTGACATTTAGGGCTTGTGGCAGTGTCCCGGGGAGTTGGGCTCCGAGGTGTTGTTGTCACAATTTTATCGTTGCAATTCTGGAATACCTGAGTTTCGCGGACATCGAAAATCTCTTTTATGCAGTTGTTGGTGAGATAACCTCGACGCCACCCAGTACTGGGGCGGGAGTTCAGGAGTATTGCCATAACTCGTATAACGGATGCTTTTCGAAGGTTGAGGTAAACGATTTCCGAAGGTTTCTTGGTTATGCGTTGAAGGATGGTGATGCGACCGTTGACAGAAAAACAATGGCGCGAATAATTATCCCAATCTTTCACGTTACAATGTCACCCGGAACGATGTGACGCTCGCGATCTTTTAGATGCAATCACCATAGAAACAACACGCACACCTTTATGAAGAAGTACGTGGACGATCCTCCAAGAATCAGCAGCAAATTAGAGAACAAGTCTCCAATCTCTCGCCCAAACACAAAGCAATAATAGAAGATTGTCAACCAGTACACACGAAATAACTCGCCAAAGGAAGATACCCGGCTTATAGTCTCTGTTCGTCAACCAAAAAATAAGCTAAATCCTGATCTCCTAACGATCGATCCAAAAGGTATATATAGGACACCGGCAAGCCAGCGGCCAAACCGTACAAGACTAGTACTCTAAAAAATATCCTAACCGAATCCCTACACTTATTTAATTAATGATTAACAACCGGCCACTAGGCACGACAATCAGGCACGTAGGCCTTTAACCTTCTAACAAATACGTGTACCTCCTGGAGTCTTTGCTTGTAGTAGTATTTTCCTTGGAATTGCACATGGCGTCCTGAAGCATGGTTCCACCTCATGGTGTGGAAAAATCTCAAACGCCATCTTCCCAAACTGAAGTAAAGAATTTGTACGCTGGCTTCCAAATTCATTAGATTTGGCACTAACCTCGCTACGAACATTAGTTGTTCGATTCACCCGGACTTTCTGGTGAATATTTTGTGTCTCACTTTGTTGACGTAATGCCGGAACAATATACTTTGGTGTTTCGTGAGCATCTTTCAAACGATTATTTTGAAAGTTAGGCATAGGCATATCATCCTCTCTCCCTTGAAAAGAAACCGTCCTCGGTTTCGGCCTATACCTTGCAGTTTGTTTCTTAAATACTTTGACAGTACTCTGTATTTCTCTTGCATCCTTGGGAAGAATAGCATAGAACTCACCCATATGCATAAAGGTGTAGCTATTTGTTCGTCCATGATGAAGAGCATTAACATCGTGCTGCCACGGACGCCCCAAAATAAGATGACAAACATGTAGTGGCATAACATCGCATTCCACTTTATCAACATAACCATCTACAGAAAAAGGCGCCTTCACCCTATGTGTTACCTTCACATTGCCCACATCATTTATCCACTTCATATAGTATGGTTTTGGGTGCTCCCATGTTGGCAAAGAAAGAGACTCCACCACATCCTTGCTAATCATGTTGCTAGCACTGCCGCCATCAATTATCAGTTTGCACACTTCTCCCTTGATGGTACATGCAGTTTAAAAAATACTCCATCGTTGTCCTGGTTCAAGAATGACCTTGTCATCTCGCTAGACCTTATGTGCTAGCAAACTCTCCATATCAGGATCATCGTGAGGATAACATAGTATGGTATCACCATGACCTCTTTCAATTTCATCCTCTAACTTAGGCGTCTCATCTTCGGATTCTGAAATATATTCCGCATCAACAAGTAGAAACCTTCATTGATTGGAACATTCATGCTTCATGTGTCCACGTCCTCCACACTTGTGGCAAATAATATTACGATGATGAGATGAAGAAGCATTAGATGAAACCTGAGAAACCTCCTTTGGCGCAGCCGCCACTTTGCTTTGTTCAACGCTTCCCAACTTATAAGAAGGAGTCAGTTTAGCACTAAACCCACCATCAATAGGAGAAGAACCACGTCGCCCATTGTTGTAAGTTGGACGAGTCTCTGAAGCTCGCTTCTCCAATACCCAATATTCAGCATACTCCGCTTGATGAAGCAACTCACGAATATCATTATATTGCATTAAATCAACACGGTCGCGAATCTTTTCTTCTAACCCCTCAAAGAAACATTCCATGTTTGCCTCCGCAGACTCACGCACAGCCGTGCGGATCATCAAAACTTGCATCTCCTTATAGTACTCATCAACTGATTTCGTACCTTGCACTAGACGACGCAGTCTACTATGAAGCTGGCGAGTGTAGTAAGCAGGCACAAAACGTTCCCTCATGATTCGCTTCATGTCAGCCCATGTCACTAGTCGCTCATTAGTATGGTTCTTATTATCCCACCATACAAGAGCATACTCTGTAAATTCCATAGATGCAACACGAACCTTCTTCTCTTCGGAGTAGTTGTGATCGTCAAAAATCTGATTTACGCGCATCTCCCACTCCAAATATTTCTCCAGGTCAGCACAACGTCTCGAGAATTCAGGTATGGTTATCTTGATTCGACCCAAACCATCATCCTCGTGGGCACCATTGCCGCCATAGTCACGGCGCTGCCCAGCATGGCGATGAGGCCCAGCATCATGCCGTGGTCGGTGAGGTAAGCCTCCACGGGCATCAAAATCCTCAGAAAAATCACGATCATCGTCATTGTTGTGGTCACGACGTCGTCGTGGTGAGAAGGACTGTCGGGGTGCCACATCTCTCGCCTGAAGGCGCCGAACTGCCGCGGTGACCGATTAAGACTCACAGTCACCACCTGTAGACTATCAGTGTGCTGTCGGTCGCTGGCATTCAAACGCTCGTTCAACCTGTCCTCGACGCCAACAATATTTGCAGACAACTCATCAACCCTTGTCCCAAGCTTCTTGTTCACTCCCTTGATCGACATCAGATGGATACATAAATCATCACTTATATTCAGATCCTCCGGAAGTTCATAGCCCTCCTCATGATCAGAGTTCTCATGCTGCGAGTTCACCATCTTTCAAACAATTGAATCAAATAGCCGAGGAAAAAAATTGTACCGTGATCAACCTTGCTCTGAATACCACTTGATGCGACCGTTGACAGAAAAACAATGGTGCGAATAATTATCCCAATCTTTCACGGTACAATGTCACCCGGAACGATGTGACGCTCGCGATCTTTTAGATGCAATCACCACAGAAACAACACGCACACCTTGATGAAGAAGTACGTGGACGATCCTAACACAAAACAATAATAGAAGCTTCTCAACCAGTATGCATGAAATAACTCGCCAAAGGAAGATACCCCGGCTTATAGTCTCTGTTCATCAACCAAAAAATCAGCTAAATCCTGATCTCCTAACGATCGATCCAAAAGGTATATATAGGACACCGGCAAGCCAGTGTCCAAACCGTACTAGACTAGTACTCTAAATAAATATCCTAACCGAATCCCTACACTTATTTAATTAATGATTAATAACCGGCCACTAGGCACGGCAATCAGGCATGTAGGCCTTTAACCTTCTAACAAATACGTGTACCTCCTGGAGTCTTTGCTTGTAGTAGTATTTTCCTTGGAATTGCACATGGCGTCCTAAAGCATGGTTCCACCTCATGGTGTGGAAAAATCTCAAACGCCATCTTCCCAAACTGAAGTAAAGAATTTGTACACTGGCTTCCAAATTCATTAGATTTGGCACTAACCTCGCTACGAACATTAGTTGTTCGATTCACCCAGACTTTTTGGTGAATATTTTGTGTCTCACTTTGTTGACGTAATGCCGGAACAATATACCTTGGTGTTTCGTGAGCATCTTGCAAACGATCATTTTGAAAGTTAGGCATAGGCATATCAGATAGATACAGCTGGATGTAGGATTTGTTAGGTTTGGGTGAGATATTATGCTTCCCCTGTATCCCCAACACCTGATTGCATAACCGGAAAATTTAGGGAGTTTATAAGTGGGAATTCAAGTAGTTCTTCGGATATCTTTCCGACAGATGTATGATATGAAATTGGGGTTCGACATCTAGTGGTCCGCCTATCCACGGTTGGTTTTACAGTGGTCTCGTTGTGTCTTAAAGAGTCCTTGGCTATGCCGACTCGGGGACGCTTCGTATGTCATGTGCACTGCCTTGTACATGATGGTGCTGTACGATCGAGCCTGTGTGGGCCCCACCACGAAAACTTCGGACGAAATCTCTATCATATGTTTGTTCCGGCTTATTATGCAAGCCAATCCTTTGTTTTGTTTTGATTGTGGTATTTGAGTTGCTTCGAAGTCAAATGTTGATTCCATACCTTTCCTAAGCGGTGTTCTCATACTCCTATGTGAATACCAATCCTTCTTGATAATCGAGATTGTCATGTCAATCCTTTTCAACCGGTGCATCTCTCTCCAAGTGGATCCGATCACTTCAACATTCACAAGATCAATTATCAGTTCTTCTCAACGGTGTTTGCTTCATCCGTTCTAAGTTGCCTTTGTTTTGCCGCCCTCCCACCCTTATTTCGTCAAGGACTCAGATTTCTTAATCGAGTATCATCTCATTGATGAGAAGCCTCTCCATTCTTTTTCCGTCAATGTTCTTATCCGGCTTTTCTCATGAAGATTCTAATGGAGCTTCAAGTTCGTCATTCTTCATTCTTTTCTTTTCCGGTGGATTCAATTCAAGCTTTGTTTATCATATCCTTTTCCTTGTTTCAATGCCTTCTCATAACGGTGCACCTCATAATAATTCACTTCTCGCTATTCATTTGTTACGAGTGCTCAAGATATCTCGAAGATTCGTGTTTCCACTTTGCATTCGTTCAAGATCTTTCAAGGATGTTCTCTCATTCAAGCCTATTAATTCAACCGATGCAATCTTTCTTTTAAATCGCTCAACGGTGTTTCTTTTGAGTGGGCCCTAACCCACAGGTCTTTTCCCAGGATCTTACCTGACTCTTCTTATTTTGCCGGAGCTATCTTTAAATTTCTTTTCGAAGTTTGACGTAAGAATGATTGATCATCAGTCAAATGCCTCCTCCTAGATCTTCCAAAAGTCTATTCATCGTTGGCTCAACCTCTTCGCTTTTGATTCTTCCGGAGTGCCTAAATGATTCATGGCGGTGTTTCTCATCGTCATTCTCTACATTTGAAGACCGAAGAAGATATTTCTCTCAATCTTGCTCCATTCTCTTCAAGATTCGTGATTCCAGCTTGTTGCCATCCTCTCATAATTGTATTAGATTGTCAGAATTCTTTTCATCCTTCCAGAGCAATTCAGGAGTCTTTTCAGTCTGATTCTTCGGAGGCCATCATTTCGGGATTATTCATTCTAGCTTTAGCTCTCATCCTCCAAATCTTACCGGTGCATCGCTCAAGTACTCTCTAGTCAATTCGTGATCCATTAGTCCTCTTGTATCTAAATTCTCTCAAGTATCTTCGTTCATTTCATAATTCTTCCCGGTGTTCCTTATTTTTTCTTTAGCCATTTTAATTCTTACGGTGGTTCATTCAAGATTCTTTTCCTTTGTTTATCATATCAATTCACTCGTTGTTCCAATCCTACCAGTGGATCATCGAAGGCCTCTTCTAGTTTGCGCCATATCCCTCTTAATCCTTTTCAACGAGAATAAGTGGTATGCCAAATCCGTTGCTTGTCATCAATCCAAATTGGTGAAGGATAAGCATAATGTAATTCTTATTCTTGTTTAATCGAGTATATTCTATTCTTTATTTCGGTGGCTCATCGAATTCCCGATTTCAATTGTTCATCTTCTCTTTTTCCCGGAGTTCCAACCTTTTTCAATTATTTCACCACGGAGATCCATTTAAATCATTACAAGGTTTCACCTTGTGTATTCAATTTCTTTTTCTTTTCATTATCCTTTTGTTTACCGGAGTTCTTCATGAAGGTTCTACATGGTGGTTCATCAAGGAGTTAATTCTTTCTCGAAGTGTTCTTTGAGATTCTTGTCAAAGGAGCCCAAGTTTTCTTCGTCTCGCATTCCAAAGTGCAATTCTCCCTTCCGTATCATTGGAGGTGGTATTATGTCATTCTTGATAATTTGAGTTCATGTTTCATGATTCACATGTTGTTAAGAATGAGATATTTTAAATCCATCAACCTCTTCGTTGAAATTATCTTGGGTTATATTTCACCTAAAGCTTTCCCTAAGGAATGTTGCTATTTATGGTGTTTATAAATGACCCAAGGTCTTATTTTATCCTTCCGGTGAAATAAGTTTTCTCGTCTCCTTGTTTCATATCAATCCAATTCTTCTTCCCTTGAGTGGCAGGTTGTCACCTCATAATTTGAGATGTATTCCATAAGTCCATATCAAGCTTATCCTTTTTCGTTGTTTGGTTTTCCAACAACTCCGTTCGACCCTTCTCCTAAGGATGCCTTCTCAAACTCTTTTGTGACAGAAGTTGGCATTTTCTTCTCCATTCTTTTATTTCAATGATCTATCTTCTATTATATTCTTCCGGAGGCTTTGTGATGTTGCTTTCTCTCCCATCATCCCGTTTTGTCAAAGATCATGTTATTTCATGGCTATCCATTTAACCGGAGTGTTGTGCCTTTTTGCTCAAGTTCTTTTCGCCTTATCAAGCCTTGCATTTCTTTTCAACCGGAGTGCTGTCTGAGATCCTTCTTACCCTTTGTTCCATTCATTCAATAGCTCCGGAGGCAGTGTGTTGTGATTTCATCAAGTATCTTCTCATCTTACCAAGTTCTTATTCAATTCCTTTTCTTTTCAATCGGAGTCTTTCCCAAAGTTGTTCTTCCTTGTTCCTCTTTACTAATGGAGTGTTTCCAACTTTGTTCTTCTCCGTTTCTTTCTTTCTTTCTTTCATTTTGCTCAACCTTTTCAAGGTTCTTTGGTCTCACTCGTTTGTCAAAGAAGCAACTTAGTTTTACCTCTTCTCTTTCTCTTCCGTTTTCCCTCTGGTGCCAGTCTAGATCTCGGGACGAGATCCTCTCGTAGTGGTGGAGTGTTGTAACGCCCCGAGACCGATGTGCCAGGTGTCCTCCAGTTATTCGCTGTTGTTGCCTTGTCATTGCTTGCGTGTCATGCATTGCATATCATGTCATCATGTGCATTTCATTTGCATACGTGTTCGTCTCATGCATCCGAGCATTTCCCCGTTGTCCATTTTGCATTCCGGCGCTCCTATGTCACCCGGTATCCTTTTCTACCTCTTTTCGTGTGTGGGGTTTAAACGTTTTCGGATTGGACCTAGACTTGCCATGCGGCCTTGGTTTCTATCGGTAGACCGCCTATCAAGTTTCGTGCCATTTGGACTCCGTTTGATACTCCAATGGTTAACCGAGGGACCGAAGGCCTCGTGTGTGTTGCAGCCCAACACCCCTCCAAAGTGGCCCAAAACCCACCTAAACCTCCTCCATCCTCTTGGTCGTTCGATCACGATCGCGTGGCCGAAAACCGCACCTCATTTGGACTCTCCTAGCACCCTCTACCTATATATATATGTGGCTCTCCCTGAATTTTCGCGCAGTCCAAACCCTAGCCATCTCCCTCCTCGCACCGCCGGACACGTCCATCCCGCACCGGACATGTCCGCCGAACGCGTCACTCCGACCAATGGCGCACTGCCACGGCACATGCCCCGCCGCCGCATCCAACCAGCACCCGCCACCTCAGCGCCCCGCCGCCGCACTTCGCCGCGGGCCCGCCGGAGCCCATCGCGGGCCCGCCCGGCCCATCCATTCACCGCCCCGCGCCGGGTCGTCCCCGCTGCCTCCAACCTCGCCGCCTCGCCGACCGGCAACCGCCGCCGCCGCGCAAGCTCGCCGGAGCGCCCGCGCCTTCATGATGCCGGTCGCCGCCGCCGCCATGGCGCTCGCGCCTCGCCTGCCTCTCCTCGCCGCTGGCCCCGCAAGGCTCGTCGGAGCTCGCCGGCCGCGCCTCGCTGCGCCTCTCCTCCCTTGGCCACGCCGGCGTGCTTCGCTGCCGCCGCGCCGGTGCGCTCCCCCGTCGTCGGCCGCCCCATTGCCGGATCCGGACGGGTGGGATGAGATCCACCCGTCCCGGAACCAAACGCGCCCCCCGTTCTGCCCCGCTCCGTCCAGGGTCCTCCCCGTCCAACTTCTCCCCGAGGGTATATTTTCGTCTTAGTCCTAGTTTCCAGTAATTTTATGCATTTTTCATCGCATCATAACTTACTCATCGTGGCTCCGATTCGTGCGTGTAGCATATCAAAATGTTCGTCTCGACGAGTACATCATTTCATCTCATTGCATCATTTTCATTTGAGCTCATCTTGATGCCCGAAATGCTGTTGCAAGACGGATATGTGATGATTAAGTCAGATCTGTTTCAGCAAATGGCCTTTTGTCATTTTTGCCATGATTAATGTGTGCATGCTATGACCCTGAGCTCTACATGTGTTTTGTTATATGCCATGCCATCTTTACAGGGGTGTATGCCATGTATTTTTGTGATATTTGCGGTGACTAGCACAAGAATGTAAAGTAGCTTACTCAATGATGCTGATTTCATGGACTTAGAATTTCACTAAGTCCTTGTTCTGTTATTGTTTTTATGCCATATGTTCATGTTGTTCCCTAGTGATCCGTGCCTCTTTTGAGGATGATCAGTAAGGATGTTTTGTTAATATTGTGGTGTTCTATCCATCCATGTCTTTGTTTGCATTTATGGAGCACCCTAGCATGAGTCAACTGAGCTCTACTTTTGCTATAAAATGATCCTGGCAGACTGTTGACATGTTTAGCGATTTTGGCGAGGATGTTGCTATTGATCCGTGCATGATATGATGTTGTTCTTGCCATGTCTAGCTTCTATGCCATGTCTTCTTGATGGGTGTATGCTTAGTTTGTCATGCCATGCTCTTTAGTGAGTGCATCGAGCTCGTAAACATGCCTACTTGTTAACTGTTTTGCCATGCTTCAGTTTTTCGCTAAGTCTGAATCTGTTTATGTTTTTGCTATGTTCACATGCTTGCAATTGTATTTTCTGATCCCTTTTGGCTCAAGGTCACTAAGGGACTTTTGTTAAGTGCTTAGAGTAGCTTCATGCCATGCCTTGCTTTGCCATGTTATGTTCCTCTAGCATGTAGTTATCATGCTCTAAACGTTGCTTCCTGATGATAAATTCCTGACATGCTGTTAATTCCACTAAGTCTGAAACCTGTTATCATTTGCAGTTTGGCCATGCTTGTTTGAACCTGTTAATGGATGAATTATCCGTAGCTCAGTGTTCATCTTTTGTCAAGCTTCATGAGTGGATGCCGGCCATGTATTTTGTTGCCATGTTTGAGGGTATTAGTTTATTTATCTTGATGCATTTAGTAGGCTGCTTGTTGTTTATCGCAGACTGGTGCCACATTTGTTTTGCTTGTCATTTCCAAACCGTGCATCCGATTCCGGTGATCTTTATATCGATTTCAACCGAAATCACCTCACATTTCCAGTGGCACTCTTGGATTTCCAAGTTGAGTCCAGGTTCAATCATTTCTTTCCAAATCATGCATATGCACCGCATACCGCATCCCGCATATCATACCATGTTCATGTGTTCGTTGTTTACTATGTTGTGTGCTTCTTTCCGGTATTGCTTCTTCGGGTTGGTTCCGATAACGTCGCGTTTGTGAGGACCCGTTCGTCTACATCCGTTTGTCTTCTTTATGGACTCGTTCTTCTTCCTTGCGGGATTTCAGGCAAGATGACCATACCCTCGAAATCACTTCTATCTTTGCTTGCTAGTTGCTCCCTCTTTTGATATGCCTATGCCGCGATACCTACCACTTGCTTATCATGCCTCCCATATTGTTAAGCCAAGCCTCTAACCCACCTTGTCCTAGCAAACCGTTGTTTGGCCATGTTACCGCTTTGCTCAACCACTCTTATAGCGTTGTTAGTTGCAGGTGAAGATTGGAGTTTGTTCCTTGTTGGGACATGGATATTTTTTGTTGGGATATCACAATATCTCTTATTTAATTAATGAATCTATATACTTGATAAAGGGTGGAAGGCTCGGCCTTATGCCTGGTGTTTTCTTCCACTCTTGCCGCCCTAGTTTCCGTCATATCGTTGTTATGTTCCCAGATTTTGCGTTCCTTACACGGTTGGGTTATAATGGGAACCCCTTGATAGTTCGCCTTGAATAAAACTCCTCCAGCAAGGCCCAACATTGGTTTTACCATTCGCCACCTAGCCTTTTTTCCCTTGGGAGTCGCACATCCCGAGGGTCATCTTTATTTTAACCCCCCCGGGCCAGTGCTTGTCTAAGTGTTGGTCCAACTGAGCGATGTCCAGAGCTACCACGGGCAACTCTGGGCTGGCCCACCTGATGTCTGGCTCATCCGGTGTGTCCTGAGAACGAGATATGTGCAGCTCCTATCGGGATTTGTCGGCACATCTGGGTGGCTTTGCTGGTCTTGTTTTACCATTGTCGAGGATGTCTTGTAACCGGGATGCCGAGTCTGATCGGATTGTCTTGGGAGAAGGAATATCCTTTGTTGACCGTGAGAGCTTGTGATGGGCTAAGTTGGGACACCCCTGCAGGGTATTGAACTTTCGAAAGCCGTGCCCGCGGTTATGGGTAGATGGGAATTTGTTAATGTCCGGTTGTAGAAAACCTGAAGTTGACCTTAATTAAAATACATCAACCGCGTGTGTAACCGTGATGGTCTCTTCTCGACGGAATCCGGGAAGTGAACACGGTGTTGGAGTAATGCTTGACGTAGGTTGTTCTAGGATCACTTCTTGATCATAGTTTCTCAAACGTGCTTTTGCCTTCTCTTCTCGCTCTCATTTGCGTATGTTAGCCACCATATATGCTAGTCGCTTGCTGCAGCCCCACCTCATACCTTTTACCCTACCTATAAGCTTAAATAGTCTTGATCGCGAGATTGTGAGATTGCTGAGTCCCTGTGACTCACAGATACTTCCAAAACCAGTTTGCAGGTGCCGACATTACCGGACAGGTGATGCAACCAAGCTCAAGGAGGAGCTCTATGAAGACCGTGTTCGTTATGTTGTGCCGTTTCCAGTTGATCAGTAGTGGAGCCCAGTTGGGACGATCGGGGATCTATGTAGCTTTTGGGGTAGTCTTCTTTTACTTTGGTTCCGTAGTTGGACCTTGATTGTATCTAGATGATGTAATGCTTTATTCATGTAATTGTGTGAAGTGGCGATTGTAAGCCAACTATGTATCTCTTTCCCTTATGTATTACATGGGTTGTGTGAAGATTACCTCACTTGCGTCATTGCTTTCAATGCGGTTATGCCGATAAGTCGTGCTTCGACACGTGGGAGATATAGCCGCATCAAGGGCGTTACAACAGAGCTCCCACTCACTTTCTTGTAAATACATGCTTCTCCAAAAGTCTGTAAAAAAACCATATGCTTTGATCACACAATCAAAGCGTATATTCCAACTCCGAGAAGCTTGCACCGGTCCATAAATGGATCGCTGGAGCTTGCACGCTTTGTTAGCACCTTTTGGATCGACAAAACCTTCTGGTTGCATCATATACAAGTCTTCTTTAAGATATCCATTAAGGAATGCAGTTTTGACATCCATTTGCCAAATTTCATAATCATAAAATGCGGAAATTGCTAACATGATTCGGGCAGACTTAAGCATCGCTACGGGTGAGAAAGTCTCATCGTAGTTAACTCCTTGAACTTGTCAAAAACCTTTTGCAACATGTCGAGATTTGTAGATAGTAACATTACCGTCTATGCGGTCTTCTTCTTGAAGATCCATTTATTCTCTATGGCTTGCCGATCATCGGGCAAGTCAACCAAAGTCCATACTTTGTTCTCATACATGGATCCCATCCCAGATTTCTTGGCCTCAAGCTATTTTGCGGAATCTGGGCTCATCACCGCTTCATCATAGTTTGTAGGGTTGTCATGGTCAAGTAATAGGACTTCCAGAACATGATTACCGTACCACTTTGGTGCGGATCTTACTCTGGTTGACCTACAAGGTTCGGTAGTAACTTGATCAGAAGTTTCATGATCATCATCATTAGCTTCCTCACTTACTGGTGTAGGAATCACTAGAACTGATTTCAGTGATAAATTTACTTTCCAATAAGGGAGCAGGTACTGTTACCTCATCAAGTTCCACTTTCCTCCCACTCACTTCTTTCGAGAGAAGCTCCTTCTCTAGAAAGGATCCATTGTTAGCTACGAATATCTTTCCTTTGGATCTGTGATAGAAGGTGTACCCAACAATCTCCTTTGGGTATCCTATGAAGACACATTTCTTCGATTTGGGTTCGAGCTTATCAGGTTGATGCTTTTTCACATAGGCATCACAGCCCCAAACTTTAAGAAATGACAACTTGGGTTTCTTGCCAAACCACAGTTCATAAGGTGTCGTCTCAACGGATTTTGATGGTGCCCTATTTAACGTGAATGCAGTCGTCTGTAAAGCATAACCCCAAAAACGATAGTGGTAAATTAGTGAGAGACATCATAGATCGCACCATATCTAATAAAGTGCGGTTACGATGTTCGGACACACCATTACGTTGTGGTGTTCGAGGTGGCGTGAGTTGCGAAACTATTCCACATTGTTTCATATGAAGACCAAACTCATAACTCAAATATTCACCTCCACAATCAGATCGTAGAAACTTATTTTTCTTGTTACGATGATTTTCCACTTCACTCTGAAATTCTTTGTACTTTTCAAATGTTTTAGACTTATGTTTCATTAAGTTGATATACCCATATCTGCTCAAATCATCTGTGAAGGTAAGAAAATAACGATACCCGTCGCGAGCATGAACACTCATCGAACCGCATACATCAATATGTATTATTTCCAATAAGTCTATTGCTCGCTCCATTGTTCTGGAGAACGGAGTTTTAGTCATCTTGCCCATGAGGCATGGTTCGCAAGCATCAAGTGATTCATAATCAAGTGATTCCAAAAGCCCATCAGCATGGAGTTTCTTCATGCGCTTTACACCAATATGACCCAAATGGCAGTGCCACAAATAAGTTATACTATCATTATTAAACTTATATCTTTTGGTTTCAATACTATGAACATGTGTATCACTACTATCAAGATTTAGTAAAAACAGGACACTCATCAAGGGTGCATGACCATAAAATATATTATTCATTTAAATAGAACAACCATTATTCTCTGATTTAAATGAATAACCATCTCGCATCAAACAAGATCCAGATATAATGTTCATGCTCAACGCTGGCACTAAATAACAATTATTTAGGTCTAATACTAATCCCGAAGGTAGATGTAGAGGCAGCGTGCCGACGACGATCACATCGACTTTCGAACCATTTCCCACACGCATCGTCACCTCGTCCTTAGCCAATCTTTGCTTAATCCGTAGCCCCTGTTTCGAGTTGCAGATATTAGCAACATAACCAGTATCAAATACCCAGGCTCTACTGCGAGCATTAGTAAGGTACACATCGATAACATGTATATCAAATATACCTATCACTTTGCCATCCTTCTTCTTCGCCAAATACTTGGGGCAGTTCTGCTTCCACTGATCAGACCCTTTCAAGTAGAAGCTCTCGGTCTCAGGCTTAGGTCCAGACTTGGGTTTCTTCACTTGAGTAGCAACTGGCTTGCTGTTCTTCTTGAAGTTCCCCTTCTTCCCTTTACCCTTTTTCTTGAAACTGGTGGTCTTGTTGACCATCAACACTTGATGCTCCTTCTTGATTTCTGCCTCCGCATCCTTTAGCATTGCAAAGAGCTCGGGAATCGTCTTATCCATCACTTGCATATTATAGTTCATCACGAAGCTCTTGTAGCTTGGTGGCAGTGATTGAAGAACTCTGTCAATGACACTATCATCAGGAAGATTAACTCCCAACTAAGTCAAGTGGTTGTGGTACCCAGAGAATCTGAGTATATGTTCACTAACATAACTATTCTCCTCCATTTTGCAGCTGTAGAACTTATTGGAGACTTCATATCTCTCCATCCGGGCATTTTCTTGAAATATTAACTTCAACTCGTGGAACATCTCATATGCTCCATGACATTCAAAACATCGTTGAAGTCCCGGTTCTAAGCTGTAAAGCATGGGACACTGAACTATCGAGTAGTCATCAACTTTTCTCTGCTAGGTGTTCACAACATCTGGCGGAGCTCCTGCAGCGGGTTTGTCACCTAGCGGTGCTTCCAGGACGTAATTCTTCTGTACAGAAATGAGGATAATCCTCAAGTTATGGACCCAGTCTGTGTAATTGCTACCATCATCTTTCAACTTAGCTTTCTCTAGGAACGCAATAAAATTCAATGGAACAACAACACGGGCCATCTATCTACAACAACATAGACATGCAAAATACTATCAGGTACTAAGATCATGATAAATTGAAGTTCAATTAATAAAATTACTTAAGAACTCCCACTTAGATAGACATCCCTCTAATCATCAGAGTGATCACGTGATCCATATCAACTAAACCATGTCCGATCATCACGTGAGATGGAGTAGCTTTCAATGGTGAACATCACTATGTTGATCATATCTACTATATGATTCACGCTCGACCTTTTGGTCTTAGTGTTCCGAGGCCATATATGCATATGCTAGGCTCGTCAAGTTTAACCCGAGTATTCTGCGTGTGCAAAACTGGCTTGCACCCGTTGTATGTGAACGTAGAGCTTATCACACCCGATCATCATGTAGTGTCTCGGCACGACGAACTATAGCAACGGTGCATACTCAGGGAGAACACTTATACCTTGAAATTTAGTGAGAGATCATCTTATAATGCTACCGCCGAACTAAGAAAATAAGATGCATAAAGGATAAACATCACATGCAATCAATATAAGTGATATGATATGGCCATCATCATCTTGTGCCTTTGATCTCCATGTCCATAGCACCGTCATGATCACCATCATCACTGGCTTAACACCTTGATCTCCATCGAAGCATCATTGTCGTCTCGCCAACTATTGCTTCTACGACTATCGCTACGCTTAGTGATAAAGTAAAGCAATTAAATGGCGATTGCATTTCATACAATAAAGCGACAACCATATGGCTCCTGCCAGTTGCCGATAACTCTATTACAAAACATGATCATCTCATACAATAAAATTTAGCATCATGTCTTGACCATATCACATCACAATATGCCCTGGAAAAATAAGTTAGACGTCCTCTACTTTGTTGTTGCATGTTTTACATGGCCGCTACGGGCTGAGCAAGAACCGTTCTTACCTATGCATCAAAAATCACAATGCGGTATAGTGATTGCTTTTTGATCTTCAAAAAGAACCCTGTTCATTGAATCTGATTCAACTAAAGCTGGAGAAACAGACACCCACTAGCCACCTGTGTGAGAAGCACATCGGTAAAACCAGTCTCGCGTAAGCGTACTCGTAATGTCGGTCTGGGCCGCTTCATCCAACAATACTGCTGAATCAAGAATCAACTAGTGATGGCAAGCAATATGTATATACCCATGCCCACAACTCCTTTGTGTTCTACTCGTGCATATAACATCTATGCATAGACCTGTCTCGGATGCCACTGTTTGGGGAACGTAGTAATTTCAAAAAAATTCCTACGCACACGCAAGATCTATCACGGTGATGCATAGCAACGAGAGGGGAAGAGTGTTGTCCACATACGCTCGTATACCATAAGAGGAAGCATTATGACAACGTGGTTGATGTAGTCGAACGTCTTCATGATCCGACCAATCCTAGCACCGAAGGTATGGCATCTCCATGATCTGCACACATTCAGCTCGGTGATGTCCCACTAACTCTAGATCCAGCATGATGGCGTGCTGATGGTGATGATGAAGCTACCAGAACAGGGCTTCGCCTAAGCACCGCTATGATATGACCGAAGTATATTATGGTGGAGGGGGGCACCGCACATAGCTAAGACAATGATCAACTTGTGTGTCTATGGGGTGCCCCCTCCCCCGTACATAAAGGAGTGGAGGAGGGGGAGGGCCAGCCCTCTATGGCGCGCCCTAGGGGAGTCCTACTCCCACCGGGAGTAGGATTCCCCTCCTTCCAAGTAGGAGTAGGAGAGGAAGGAAGGAGGAGAGATGGAGGAAGGAAAGGTGGGCCGGCCTCCCTTCCCACTTCGGATTGGGCTTGGTGGGGGGGGGAGCGCCCCCTCCTAGGCCGCCTCCTCCTCTCTCCCACTAAGGCCCAATAAGGCCCATACACTCCCCGAGGGGTTTCGGTAACCTTCGGGTACTCCGGTAAATGCCCGAACTCACCCGAAACAATTCCGATGTCCAAACATAGTCATCCAATATATCGATCTTTATGTCTCGACCATTTCGAGACTCCTCGTCATGTCGGTGATCATATCCGGGACTCCAAACTACCTTTTGTACATCAAAACAAATAAACCCATAATACCAATCGTCACCGAACGTTAAGTGTGCGGACCCTACGGGTTCGAGAACTATGTAGACATGACCGATCAATAACCAATTGTAACAACCCAAATTTTCAATTTGGAATGTGATACATAGGTCATCATATGCATATCATATTTTATTTACATTTTGGTTTTGATCCTAGAAATGCTAACCAACTCAAGGACCCACGGAGAGAGTTGGGGATTTCATTCATTTTCATATTTGAATTCTTCTCAAATGTTGAAAAGAGGATCATTTTGGTTTTAATTATTGTTTCTCTCCGAAAATATTTCGAATAAAAAATAAAAGAGAGGAGATAATATGACTTGTCCAAAATAAAGAAATATTGTAGGAAAAAAATTTAAAATCAAATAAATATTTTATTTGAATTTTATTGCTATTTTATTCGAATTAGAAAATATGCATGTTTCAAAATTGCATTTCTTAGGCCAAGAAAATGTCCACTATGTTCTAAGTATTTTATTTAGACAGTGAAAATTGTTTTGGGCATTTTTAAAAATTTTACATTTATTTAGGATTTTTCCTTTTCAGCGGAATGTTTTTTTAAAAAATTCCCGGACCGCACTGGGCCGAAGGCCCAGACGGCCCGTTGCGCCGCCGCCTTCCCCGCTGTGCTCGCGGCGGACTCCGCCGGAGTCCGGCTCCGAGTCACCCCGCGTCGCCCCTCCCGCAAGTCGGCCTCGCCCCCTCCCGTTTATGACCCCGCCCCACCGCCGCCTCCCCACACTGTCCACACCACCACCCGAGACGCCCACCGTCGCAGCCTGCGCCCGACGCCCCGCGTCGCTGCTGCCGCCGCCGCCACGTAGCCGCCGCCCCGCGCAGCGCTGTCGCCTCGCTGTCTCGCCGAGCCGCCGCCCGCCGGAATCCCGCCACCACCATTTGACCTCGCTGCCGGTCTTTTTCGGTTTTAGGTAAAACTGTCGTTTAAAAAAAACCTAGATCGGGTTTTTTATTAGATCGGTTCGGTTTTCTTCGGTTAGTTCTAATTTACGAATGTTCGTTCGTTAGTTTGTGTTAACGAACGAATTCATCTGTTTGCCTCTATTAGCGGACGTTCGCGCCGTAGTCTTTTTATTTTTATTTTATTTTCGGCTAGGGACCTATCTGCGATTATTTTGATCGCAGATTAGCCCCTGATCTTCAAACCTCACAATTTTTCAACCGTTCGTCCAAATCTAGTGAAACCAACGCCAAAATCTTCGTCTCGAATCCCTCTTTCTGGTTAATCAACCTGAACATGGTTTTGACAATATTAAAATTTGGTTTCAAGCAGATTTGAATTCAAAGTTCTTTTGGCCGTAGTTTCAGTTCTGTAGCTTCGTTTTAATTGTCTCTTTTTGCAAATCGAAGCTCTTCAGTTGGACTTTCAGATTTGGATCTTCTTATTTGAGTTTTACCCTTGCATCTATGCTTGAGTGCTTATGTATGCTATTGTTTGTTTGCGATAGAATTCCCGGAGTGCGAAGCATGCTGCTACGAGTCTCTAGGTTTTATGGATCGTCAGCAAGGCAAGTAACACTTTGATCATACCCCTTTATTACCCAGTTTTATGCATTAGTTATAATCCTCAAACACTGCATGATTAGGATGTGATTAACGTGTGGGTAGTTGGAAGTAGATGATGAGGTAGAACCTATTGCCCTTCTATTATCAAACCCTTGGGAGTTACTTCTACGTTATGCTTAGGTTGCTATTCTATGCTCGTAGACGTGGTTTGGTTTGAGTGATCCATGACAGATGTGAGATTATTAATTAATGGTTAACTTAAGGTGGCTACTTAAATACACATCTGGGTGGATTGGTTGCGGGCACCTGGGGATATACCAGCGTTGTCCTTTGGTTCGCCACCCAGGCTCAAAGGGATCATAAGATTATTCATGCTAGAAACTTCCGTATGCAGCCACAAGCTATTATGGGCTCTAGCATACTTGAGTATGTTGCATGACCTCTTTCAGTGGTAGAATAGCAGATGTAGGGGATGTAGATTGGTACTGTCTACCCTGAGTAAAGTGTTAATGTTTCTGAAAGACTGTGTCTCGGTCATCCGTTTCTCAAACACCATGTAGTGCGAGAAATTCAACGGAGGAGATCGAGTCTTGTGAGAAAAAGTGCACAAACCTATGCAGAGTGTACAAACTAATCATGGTTAGCCGTGTCCCCACTTATGGACATCTTGAGTATTTGGTGCTTGAATTACTATGTTGATCTCATCACTCTAAATTAATTTGTTAGGATATTAATTACTTTTTAATTGGGATTGAGATGGGGGTACCATTGTCAATGTTTATCAACTACCATGATAGTTAAATAAAATATATTCCTTTGTAGTAGGGAAAAATTGGCTTTTGGAAAAAACATTATAACCATAGAGCCTCCACCAGCCATATATGCATGTAGTGATATCATTTACTTGTTCATTGCTCCATTGTGTTATCTTGCCAGCATATTCCATGTGCTAACCCATTTTGGGCTGCAACATATCATGTTGCAGACTTTTCAGATGAAGATTAAGGTGCGCTAGGTCGTTGTCATGCACTCAGCTATGCAATTGGAGTTGATGGACTCACTTTATCTTCCAAGTCTTCCGCTGTTATCTTAATTAGATGGACTTAAGCCATATTTATTGTAATAAGTTCTCTTCTGAGACATTCGCTGTAATAAGTGTGTGATTGCACTCTGTTATATATCCTTAAAGTACTGTGTGTGTCAGCATTACCGATCCAGGGATGACAGTTATGCACAGAGATTTGACCGTCTGAGGTCGGATCGCTACACCAATAGCGGAACCTGCATGCTCATATTGGTTCCTACATATTCTACGAAGATCTTTATCGGTCAAACCACATAACAACATACGTTGTTCCCTTTGTCATCGGTATGTTACTTGCCCGAGATTCGATCGTCGGTATCATCATACCTAGTTCAATCTCGTTACCGGCAAGTCTCTTTACTTGTTCCATAATGCTACATCCCATAACTAACTCATTAGTTACATTGCTTGCAAGGCTTATAGTGATGTACATTATCGAGAGGGCCTAGAGATACCTCTCCGATACTCAGAGTGACAAATCCTAATCTTGATCTATGCCAACTTGACAAACACCATCGGAGACACCTGAGCATCTTTATAGTCACCCAGTTATGTTGTGACGTTTGATAGCACACTAAGTGTTCCTTAGGTGTTCGGGAGTTGCATAATCTCATAGTCATAGGAACATGTATAAGTTATGAACAAAGCAATAACGGTAAACTAAACGATCATCGTGCTAAGCTAACGGATGGGTCAAGTCAATCACATCATTCTCTAATGATGTGATTCCGTTTATCAAATGACAACTCTTTGTCTATGGCTAGGAAACTTAACCATCTTTGATCAACGAGCTAGTCAAGTAGAGGCATACTAGTGACACTCTGTTTGTCTATGTATTCACACATGTACTAAGTTTTCAGTTAATACAATTCTAGCATGAATAATAAACATTTATCATGATATAAGGAAATATAAATAACAACTTTATTATTGCCTCTAGGGCATATTTCCTTCACTCCCACCCATATAGTCCCCTCATGATGTCGAGGGGATCTCTCTATCACAGACACACCCTCTCTCCCTCCCCATGCGTCCATCTTCTCCTTGCGTCCCTCCCGACCTCTTCCCCTTGTTGGCCAGACCTCTATTGGACTGTGCTATAAGGGTGTATCTCTCTGTTGCAAACAATCATGCACTAGCTATCTTCGTGTATCTCCTCACCTCGCTTTTCTATCTCGAAGATGCATGCATGATATGTTTGCATAAGAAATGAACACACACTCTCTCTATTTTATCGTTTGTTGTCCCTTTTTATTTCACACACACACACACACACACACTATTTTTGCACACTCACTCATTCTCCTTCACACACACTTGATATCTCTCGACTTAGGTACTCTCTTTGGTCCATAGCATATATATTTATTGAAAAGTCAAACTTCACAGAGTTTGACCAGGTACGTGGAGAAAAACATTTACATCTAGAACGACAAACATATATCATTAGATTCATCATGAGATGTAGTTTCGTATGATGTATCTTTGGTATTGTAGATATATATAATATTTGCATAAACCTGGTCAAAGTTTCCAAATTTTGACTTCCAAAAAATTTGTATGCACTGCATTATCGAACAGATGTAGTATCTCTCCCCCCTCAGCTATCTAACGCACCACTTAGCCATATCAGGGCTCCTCTATCTCTGTCAAACTTTATATCTCCCTGGTTCACACATAAACATATCTCGCTCGTGCTACATAGACCCATCTAACACTCTCTGCCCTTGTTCTCTCTCTATGTGACACGCACCCCCTAAGTACCATAATCCCTCACTCCATCAAAGGCACATGCACTCCCCCCTAAGTATGACTATCTCTCACTATCCATCAGGAACACACGTATTGTCTCCTTCCATCCATATGTCTATCTTGATATCACTTGGGGTATCTTCTATCAGACACACACACACACACACACACACCTTATCACTCGATCTCCCACCCATGTAGTTCCATCACGATCTCCAGGGGATCTCTCTGTCACAAACACACACTCTCTCCTCCCCATGCATGCATTTTCTCCACACGTCTCTACTACTTCTTGAGCTTGTGTTGGTTTTTCCCTTGAAGAGGAAAGGGTGAAGCAGCAAAGTAGAGATAAGTATTTCCCTCGGTTAGAGACTAGTAGGAGACAACACACAAATCACCAATACCTGCACAAACAATCAAACAACTTGCACCCAACGTGACAAAGGGTTGTCAATCCCTTCACGGTCACTTGCAAAAGTGAGATCTAATAGAGATAGATGAAACTAAACAAAAGATAAAGTAAATATTTTTGGGTTTTTTTGGTTTATTGATCGGAAAGTAAAAGATTGCAAAATAGTAGACTGGAAACTAATATGATGGAAAATAGTAGATCAGAAACTAATATTATGGAAAATAGTCATTGGGGCCATAGATTTCACTAGAGGCTTCTCTCTAGATAGCAAATAATACGATGGGTGAACAAATTATTATTGAGCAATTGATAGAAAAGCGCAAAGTTATGACGATATCTAAGGCAATGATTATGAAATACAGGCATCACGTCCATGTCAAGTAGACCAAAAGGATTCTTCATCTACTACTATTACTCCACACATCGACCGACTCCTGCCTTCATCTAGGGTATTAAGTTCATGAAGAACAGAGTAGCACATTAAGTAAGATGACATGATGTAGAGGAATAAACTCAAGCAATATGATGTAAAGCCCATATGTTTATCCTCAATACGATATGTGCCTTGCTTCCCCTACTGTCACTGGGAAAGGACACCGCAAGATTGAACCCAAAGCTAAGCACTTCTCCCATTGCAAGAAAAACCAATCTAGTTGGCCAAACCAAACCGATAGTTTGAAGAGAATTACAAAGATACCAAATCATGCATAAAAGAATTTTTAAGTGCATCTAGTGCCCCTTAGTGATTTTGGTGTATTGAAGACTTATAGGTTAAGGGACTAATGCATTTGTGAGTGTACACATGTCTATAAGTCTATGAGGAGCTTGATATTTACAGAGAAAGTCGACCCCTAAAAATGAAGTTCTTCGACTGAAGACTTTGGATCACTGAAGACTTTCTGAAGACTTTGAAAGTGAAGAAATTAGTGTGACCTTGAAGACTTGGTATTCGTTCGAGGAACATGAAGCGTGAAGACTTTTGTTTTCGTAGTTTCATTTTCTCTTTCTTGAGTCACAGGAAACACCGTACTATTAAAGGGGGTCGAGGAAATACTAAGGAAAATTTCCACGTGATGCTCAACTCAAAATCCTACACCTACCAATCCCTTTGAGTGAAGCCATTGGAAATCTCATACAGTTCAGTCAATTTCTTCAGTGACAGAGACGAAGTTCTTCTGGTCTCTGAGGAATTTGTCCTGACTGAGGAGTTAGGAATTTGCCAGTGCGGATTGCCCACACAGTGAGGAACATGATAGCCCTGAGGATTTTTCTACTCAAAATTCCGACCGTTGCTGTGCTATGCGCCAGCTGTCCCAAAATATCTATCCACCTAACGGTCATATCATTGAAGGGCATTTATGTCTTATCATGTCGGGCTGCTCCCTAGGCTATAAATAGCCGCCCCCTACAACCACTAGTTGGTTGGCTGTTCCGAGAGAAACCGACACTTGTCATTTGAGAGCAACCCATCCTCTGAGGACTTTGAGTGAAAATCATCAAGTGAGGAAAAACCCAAAACCCAAACACCTACAAACCCCAAGTGATTGAGCATCACTGAAGAGATTGATCCCGCATGGATTCGACGCTTGTTACCTTTGAAGACTGTGCTTCTTCCAGACGGTTAGGCGTCATGGTCTAGAGCATCCAAGAGGAATTGTGGATCGCCGAGTGACCGAGTTTGTGAAGGTTTGGAAGTCGCCTGAAGACTTACCATGAGTGATTGGACGAGGTCTGTGTGACCTTAGTTCAAGGAGAATATGGTGAGGACTGGGTGTCCTGAGCTGCGTGTTCAGGACTGGGTGTCCGGAACTGTGTGTCCTCGAGTTTAAATACTCAGCCGCTCCAACCAGATGTACAACTGAGACATCAGTTGGAACTGGTCTACCAAATCATTGTCTTCACCAAGCTTACTGGTTCTATTTCTTCAAATCTTCCATTTCCTCATAACTGTGTTGTGTGCTTGTTCATATCTGTGTTTGAAGACTTTGACTGAAGACTTTCTCAATGTCCTCAGTTCAATTTCTCCAGTCTGTTTGTCTTCATCCTGTGTTATCCTGTGCTTACGCTTCTGTACTCTGTGCCTGTCTTCATTTCATCATGATGACTATGCTTGTATTCTGTTATGTTTACTTTTGAGTACTCATTCCGCTGCTAGTAGTTCTTCGCTAAGAAATTTCCTCACTGGCAAATTCCTCAGTGAAGAATTTCATAAAAATCGCCTATTCACCCCCCTCTAGTCGATATAACGCACTTTCAATTGGTATCAGAGCAAGGTACTCCCTTGTTCTGTGTGATTTTGGTTTAACCGCCTGGAGTTTTAGTTATGTCGACCGCAGGTATGATCAAGGTCTCTGCTGGGTGTCCTACCTTCTATGGGACGGACTACCCCTACTGGAAGAATAACATGCGAATGCATCTTGAGGCAATTGATAATGATCTCCGATATGTTGTGGAAAATGATGTTCCCTTAGTCACACCTTCTCTGAATGCTGCTGATGTGAAGAGATTCAAGCAACTCGAATGTCAAGCGAAGAATATCATATGTGGCCATCTAAGCAAAGGACAATATGGCCGAGTGAGTGCTTTGGAGACAGCGAAGCTTATCTGGTACAGGTTGTCCAAAGTGCATGAAGGAGTCTCAACTCAGCGTGACTCTTGAGTTGATGTTCTTCGCAACCTCTTCAACCGCTTCAAAAGACGTGACAATGAAAATGTTCAACAAACCTTCGATCGCCTCACTGACATCTCAAATGAGCTTCAAGCACTTGGTGCCACTGACATCACCGACCATGAGGTGGTGAAGAAATTGCTGAGATTGCTTGATTCCTCATTTGACACTCTGGCATTGATGGTACAAGAACATGCTGATTACAAGTCACTTGACCCCACTGATATTCTCAAGAGGCTAAATACTCATGAGTTCCAACTTGCTGAAAAGAGAGATCTCTATGGTTCGAGCTATGGCAGATCACGTGCACTGAACGCCAAAGGCAGTATCTGAGTCCGAAGATGAAGACTCTGGTAGTAGCCTTGGTGATCCTGAAGAATTGAGCCATGATCTAGCTCTGCTCGTGAAGAAGTTCCAAAAGTTCTCAAGGCCTGGTCGCCTTGGAAGACCCTCAAGGAGCAATGATTCCTCACCCAGTGACTACAAGAAGAGGCTCTGTCACAAGTGCAAGAAACCTGGACATTTCATTCAAGATTGTCCTTAGTGGGAAAAGGAATCAAAGAAGAAGAAATACAAGGATTACAGTTCTGATGATGCGAAGAAAAAGAAGAAATCCACAAAATCCTCATCATCAAAATCCTCAAAGCCTTCATATCACAAGAAGAGCAGCTCCAAGAAGGCCAGGGCATTCATTGGCAAGGAAATGGACTCTGAGGCTGAATCTGAAGAAAATGAGGAAGAGGAGTCATCTGAGGAGTCCGAATCCGGACTGGCGAGCCTTGCTCTCGCTACTGCATTCGTCAGCAAGTCTATCTTCAACACTGAAGAAAATGACCTCACCAACAAGGCTGATGAAGGGAATGATGACTACGCTCCCACCTATTGCTTCATGGCAAAGGGTGCCAAGGTACTCAAATATACCTCATCTGAATCATGTGAGAATGAATCTGATGGAAACCTTAAGCCCAGCTATTCTAAACTTGCTAAGATTGCTATAAAACAACAAAGGGCTTTAGAAAACGTTCAAAATATGCTAGACAAAAGTGATGATATGTTGGGTGAAGAAATGGATCGCACTGAAACTTTGACTGAAAATCTTCAGAGACTTCAGTCCAAGCTTGACAAACTTCAAAGTCATCATAACACTCTCTTATCGGATCATGAGAAGCTTTCTTATGAATTTCTTCAAAGAAAGCAAGATCTTGAGACGCTAAGAGTGAGTTATGAAGATCTTCAGAAGGAGCGCGATCCATTACTTGCTCAACAAATTAGCGCTTCTCAGGAAGAATTTGTTCCTCCATGCTTGAAATGCATTGAACGTGAATCTGCTAATTCTTCACCTGAATGTTCAAATGCTGCTAATGTTTCAAATTCTTCACATGCCTCTGCTATTACTAATTCCTCATCTAAGGACATTGCTAGTATCACTGACGATGTAGGGCTGAAGGAATTGTACATGACAGGCATGTACAAAAGCCTCAAAGGGCATGAGACTCTTTGTGATGTGCTTAAAAAGCAGATCCTCAACAGGAACCCTAGGAAAGAGGGTATTGCCTTTGAGAGGAAACTCAATGCTGATGGTACATATTGGAAGTCTGAGCAGTACCCCAAAACTACATGGGTTGCTGCAAAGGGACCTCCAGTTGATCCATCTAACTTATCTGGATTTGCATGTGAATCTCCTTGTTCTGATGATGAGTCATTTGACTCCAACTATAAACTATTCAAAAATCAGAATGGTGAAGTATTTGCTAGATATGTTGGCACTAACTGCAGGAATGGTCCCCCTATGAAGAAAATCTGGGTTCCCAAAAGATGCCTTGAAAATCTTCAGGTGAATGTCATCATGACGCCACCTGTGAAGAATAGGAACCCCAGATCAAATGCTTCATATGGACCAAATTCTTCATATGGATCCAAGTCCTCATACAGACAAAACTCCTCACATGGATCATATTCATCAAAAGGATCAAAGTCCTCATATGAACATCATCGTGCTAACCCGTCTATTTCGCAGGGAATATCTAAGGATTATGGATATGTGCATTATTCTTCAAATCATTATGTCCACAAGTCCTTGAAGAATTTCTCTGCTTACTCTTATGCTTACTCTAACCCCTCTTATGTGAAATGAAATGGACTGGCTTCTATGCCATCCTTCTCGTATGGAGCTCGCAGAATGATGAACTCTTTGCCACCCCTTCAGATGTGGGTGGTGAAGAAAAAGAACTAATCTCTTCTGCAGGGTCAGATCTCCAGACGTACGTAATCGTCTGAAGAATTTGCTGGAGACCTGAGTATGCCTGATAGGACACATGCTAATCATGAAGAAATGAACTTTCATTTCTCAGGTCCTCATATTGCTTTATCTGTTCTTTTACTTGATGAAATTGACCTGATGAATTCATGTTATATTCTTCACTGATGAAGTATATGAGTTTGTAAGCTGCACTTATTCATCTGCAGGATGATCAACACAAAGCCACTAAGTGGGTCCTCGATAGTGGATGTACAAACCACATGACCGGTGACAAGAATCAATTGATGGATGCTCCATTATCTCCGTCTCATCTGAAGCATATCATCTTTGCTGACAAAGGCAAAAGTCAGGTATTGGGTCTAGGTAAGGTTGTGATCACAAAGGATCGACACATGGACAAAGTCATGCTTGTTGAGTCCTTAGGACACAACCTTATGTCTGTCTCAATGCTTTCTGATCTTGATATGGTTGTTGTCTTTGGCAAGTACCGTTGTGTTGTGGTTATGGAAGCTGACAATTCCAAAGTCTTCGAAGGCTTTAGGAGAGGAGACCTGTATATTGTTGATTTCTCTACAGGACCACAACCAGCCGTGTGCTTACTTGCAAAAGCTTCAGAAGGCTGGCTCTAGCATCGACGACTTGGTCATGCAGGCATGAGGAATTTGCACACGCTTGCAAAGAAGAAGCATGTCATTGGCATCGAGAATGTCAAATTCCTCAAGGATAACCTATGCGGAGCCTATGAAGTTGGGAAGATGACGAAGGCCAAGCATCCAGCGAAGACTATCATGACCACCACTCGCCCATTTGAATTGCTTCACATGGATCGCTTTGGTCCTAATCATTATTATGCTATTTCAAATAAAGCATCTCAATATGGCTTTGTTATTGTTGATGATTATTATCGTTACACATGGGTACACCTTGTTACTTACAAACATGAAGTGCAGGAAGTCTTCAGACGATTTTCCTCGAGGGCTTCAACCAAATTTGGTGTGAAGATCAAGAACATGACTCTTGCTGAGATGGCTCACACTATGCTTGATGAATACAAAACGCCTCGTCGATTCTGGACTGAGGCAATTGATACTGCGTGCCACATCATCAACAGAGTATATCTTCACAAATTCTTCAAGAAGACTGCCTATGAACTCCTCACTGATAAGAAAGCCAATGTAAGTTATTTCAAAGTCTTCGGTGCTAAATGTTGGATTAGAGATCCTCATCACAAGTCAAAATTTGCACCGAAAGCACATGAAGGTTTTATGCTTGGTTACGGAAAGGACTCGCACACCTACAGAGTCTTCAACCACGTTCTTCACAAGGTTGTTGAAACTGTAGATGTGCGGTTTGATGAAACTAATGCCTCGCAAAGAGAGCACCTACCTACTGTGATAGATGAACCAGCACCTGAGGAAACTATCAAGTTCAAGGCTACTGAGGATGTCATTCCCACTGAAGAATCTGCTGAAGAATTCATTCCAGAACATGAAGAACGTCGAGCTAATGCACCTGTAGAAAATGCTGAAGAAAATGGTGCTGAAGAAAACGCTGATCAAATTCTTCAATGACAACCAGCTCATCCTCGCATTGCAAAAGAAGTGCAAGTTGAAAAGATCATCAATGACATCAAAGCGCCAGGTCCTCTCACACACTCAAAAGCTTCACATTTATCTAACTTTTGTGGGCACTATGCTTTTGTCTCTATCACAGAGCCCACTAATGTAGATGAAGCATTTCTGGAGCCTGAGTGGATTCAGGCCATGCAAGAAGAATTACATCAGTTCGAGCTCAATAATGTCTGGGAACTGGTCAAACGTCCAGATCCTCGCAAGCACAATATCATTGGCACAAAGTGGATCTACCGCAACAAGCAAGATGAAAACGGCCTTGTGGTGAGGAATAAGGCACATCTTGTAGCTCAAGGCTACACACGGGTTTTGAAGATCCAAAGAATCCTGACAAAGTCTTCAGACTCAATAAGGCCCTCTATGGCCTCAAGCAGGCCCCACAGGCGTGAATACAAAATGTCTATGATGGGAGAGTTGAAATTCTTCTTAGGTCTTCAAATTCATCAACAACGCAATGGCATATTCATATCTCAGGAGAAATACCTCAAGGATGTACTGAGGAAATTCGGCATGCAAGATTGCAAAGGCGTCAAAATTCCTATGCCCACAAATGGCCATCTGTGCACCGATGAAAATGGTATTGACTTCGATCATAAAGTATACCGCTCCATGATTGGTTCTTTATTGTACTTATGTGCATCTAGGCTAGATATAATGCTTAGTGTTTGAATGTGTGCCCGATTTCAAGCTACACCGAAGGAATCACACCATAAGGCTGTGAAGCATATTCTTCGATATCTAGCTCACACACCAACATTTGGATTATGGTACCCCAAGGGCTCGGCTTTTGATCTCATTGGATATTCTGACTCTAACTATGCTGATGATCGTGTGGACCGCAATTCAACATATGGTACATGTCATTTCCTCGGACGATCTTTGGTCTGTTGGTCCTCGAAGAAACAGAACTGCGTATCACTATCTACTGCTGAAGCTGAGTACATTGCCGCTGGTTCTTGCTGTGCTCAACTGCTATGGATGAAGCAAACTCTCAAGGACTACTACGTCAACATGAAGAATGTGCCTCTCTTCTGTGACAATGAGAGTGCCATCAAGATTGCTCACAACCCAGTTCAGCACTCGAAGACAAAGCACATTCAGATTCATCATCATTTTCTTCATGATCATGTGTTGAAGGGCAACATTTCTATTGAGCACGTGAAGACTGAAGAATAGCTAGCCGATATCTTCACAAAGCCTTTGGATGTGAAGAGATTTAGCAAGTTGCGGTGTGAGCTAAATATCCTAGAATCTTCGAATGTTCTTTCAAAATGACACTCATCCTAACACTTATGCAAAAATTAATGACTTAGATGTGCAACACATGAAGAAACATTTTTCTTCAATTCAATGAAGAACAACACTCTTAGTGTGAAGAAATTAATGAAGAATTTGATTCTCAGAACCCTACGATAATTGTACGCGGTGTCTGAAATCATCATTCTTATACGATGGGTCACGCCACCACCAAAAGTTGAAATTCCTCAATTATTCATATTCTTCAACTTTGCATTGTCTTCACTGCTTCCGTCGTTTTTCTTCACTGCTTCAGAATTTTTGAGAACTTTTGCACCATTGAAACCCTTAACTAGTTCTGTGGCAAGCACTTGTAGAAAATCCTACTCCTATATATATAAGTTTATGTCCTCTACAGCATTCACTTATTGCTAATTCTTTAAGTTGGTTTTTCTGCTAAGTGAATGTGATCGGACCCTCCCCCCTCTATGCTATACTCAACCCAATCTATTCACAAATTCTTCATGTGCGTTCTATTTGAAACTCGTTCAAAATCTTCAATGTGTCCTTGTCAGCTGAAGAAATTGTGAACGGAACTTTAAAACCTATCTTATCAAAATTTTCGGCTTTGCTGCTCAAACCGTTCCGCATCCAACATTATACTTACCCACTCACCCATGATCGCACACGATCTCCACCTCTCAGTACGTGGGTGACACATGTCAAGCGAATGAGAAGGGTCAGGGGCACGTTCGTCCAATTTCTTCGGGCGAGTAGTTTTTCATCATGGCTATAAATACCCCTCCACCCCTTCCTCACTTCTTTTACTCCGCTCGACCTCTCTCTCCAGCTCGAGCTTCTCAAACCCTAGCTCCGCCGCTACTTCATCGCCGCCGGTGAGGAAGAGCTTCAGTGCCTCGACCTCGTCGCCGACGTACTCGCGCCGACCGCGGAAATCTTCACTCCGCCGCCGCCGTAGGCGTCTTCCTCCACCAAGTTAGGGCGTGGAAGATCTGCACAGATGAACTTCACATCTCCTTACTCCAGTTCGTCGTGTTCTTCATCCAGGGTAACTAAAAGTTACTTTTACTACCCTCATTGATTTGAATGATTATCTTCAAAATCTTCAAAGGTGTTTTTCTTCATAGTTTCACACACTAAACACCTCACAAGTCATCTGTTCTTGATTCGTTTCTCTAAGCATCATTTTTCTTCAAGATTCCTCAATTGTGTGGATCTTCGATCTATACAACTCTAGAACCTAAGACAAAGAATGCTTAGTGAAATTCTTCAAGACTAATCTGGTCAAATTCCTCAAACTTGTTCTTTTGAAAAACCCTCTGACAACGCATATGACCTCTCCAAATTCCTCGAAACTATACTCTGTTCACAGGTACACATGTCAGCTGCTGAATCACTAGGTTCTCATCAACTTAACTCATTTGCAGCGTTCCTCGAAGAAAAGTTGCATACTTCTTTAGAGAATTCAATTGTTCAAATTCCTCAACTGAAGAAAATGGCTGACAGTAAGAAGCCACAGAAGGGAGGAAAGAGGCCTGAGGTAAATACAAGGTTTGAGATCCCTGATGAAATATATGCTGGGTACTGCACACTTACTGAGGAAACCAAGAATGAGCGCAAAGCATTCAGAAGATAGAGAGGAGATGGGCAAGAGAATGGAGGGAGTACAGATATGTCACTCCTAAGTATATGAAGAAATTCGCACTCAATCCTCCATGCCCAAGAGCTCCATTGGCACCTGGCCAAATCGCTGATCCCACCAGCCTCAAGCGCGGTGAGGACTATCCTGATGAATGGGCCAAGCGCCAAGCCAAGTTGGCTAAGCAAGCCAAAGAAGCAGTGAGGGAATTCAATGAAGACTCTGCTGCTGCTGCTGCCTCTGCTGAGGCCTTTGCTGTCAAGCCAAAGAAGGCTATGTCAAAGAAGCCTACACGCAAGCCAAGTGCTTTACCAACAATGCCCTCAAGGCCAAGTTCCTCAGCAATGCCCTCACGGCCAGAATCCTCAAAGCCCTCACGGCCAATTCCCCATGCTGCTCCTGTTCCTCCAAAGTCCTCAGCTCCTCCGCCTAAGCCCTCAGCTGTTCCGACTAAACCCTCAGCACCTGTGCATCTCGCCTCGTGCCAAAGGACTGCAGGCTTCTCCATTGCCTTAGGTGTCTCAGCTAGTTCCTCAGCTGCACCAAGTTCCTCAGCTGGCCCCTCACTGTTGAAGACAAAGGCCACTGCTGGACGAGGTCCTCGCCCAAGTCCTCAAAAGAAACAAGTCTCTTTCCAAGTACCATCTGAAGAAGACGAAGCTGATGATGATGAACTTGCAGAAATCATCAGAGACAGGCAAGTCAGGGCCGCTAGAGCAAAAGGATCAGAGGTGCCACTACTTTTGGATCCCAAGTGGATCCTCGACTACATTGATGTTTGGCACAAGGACCCCAACGCTCCCATGCCTGACTTCAAGCTGACTCCTGGCCAAAGTCACATGCTGACCCACTTCATTCAAGAAGAAAAGTGGAAATTTGAGAAGGCCAGGCATATCAAGAAAGCGCAGTATAAGAAAGAGCGCTATCTGAAGAAAAACGTTGTCTAAATGACAACTAAAGAACTTGTCAATATCCAGACTGAGATCAAGCAACTCAGTGATGACTTTGACACATATCGCGCTGATTGGCTTGGAGCCAAGGTTCGTTTTGTGAAACTTGCGGATAACTTCACTTCCAATGTTGCAGCCCCAACGCAATAGGAAATTCCTCAGGCTGAAGCATCTGCTCAGCCTACTGAAGAAAATGCTAGCACCGCTGATGATAATCAGGCTGCTGAAGAAAATGTGAGTTCCAGGGCTGATGACTGCATTCCAGCCACTGAAGAAATTGCCAGGGCACCCACTAGTGGTGCGCCTGAAGAAAATGAAGAACTCAGGGCAACTGCATCAGTTGTGCCTGAAGAAAATCAACCAAATTCCTCAGCTTCTCCAGCACCAACTTCAACTCCAATCCTTCCATCTACATCAGATGTGAAGAAGACCAAGGCTGCAGAGCATGCTACAGTGAAGAAAAGGAAAGCATCAGTTGCATCAGATTCTTCAGCTCCGAAGAAAATGAAGCCTATGACAAGTTCATTTAAAAATCCGATTGATGCTGTTCCCATCTCAACCAGGCCATCAAAGGACCTTGTTCCTTTTGATGAAGAATATGTGATCCCTAGCGGATATGATGAAGAGACTCCTTCTGCTACTTCGTCTGAACCGTTGGATGAATAAATTGAAGTGGATGTGATCCCTTCAACACCTATCATCTCCTCGCCTATGCCTCAGTTCACAGCTGAAGAGGCTGGCTTTGAAGAAATGGAAGATGAAGATGTGGACGTTGGCTGCTCCACACCCGTAATCAATGATGAATTCTGGGAAAGTCAGCATCCAAACTCTCCAATGTTCACACCGCTGCAGCAAATACCTCAGTCGCCAGCACCAACTGTTCAAATGGGCTCTGAAGAAACTCATCCCACTGCATCTGTCCATGAGGAAATTCTAGCCACTAGCGCTGAAGAAACTGCTACTGCTGAACAACCAACGACGTAGACTGCCACTAAGGAGGAACCAGAAATTCCTCAGCCTGAAGAACCTGCGATTGAGATTCCTGAGGTCGTGATGCAACTCACTGACACTCCTCTGCCGAAGCCAAAGGATCCATTCTTACGCAAGCAAAAGTTCAAGGCTGATGATTTCTTCGGCGAGCACGTATTCTTCGAAGATTACAACCCATATAACTCTGCTCGCATTAGGAAGAGGCGTTTCTGGACTGCTAGTCAAGCCAATTTCTATTCCTCAGTGCTGTTCAACAAGGAGAAAATCTTCTACCATGAGCATATTCCTCACGTGGATATGGAATCTCTGTCATGCTTCGCACCAGTCCTTAGTGTTCTTCACAACGCTGGACTGCTAAACTTTTGCTCTGACATCTGCGATTGGAATGAAGAACTGATTCTTCAATTCTATGCAACGCTGCACATCACCGGAGATACTGAAGATGTGAATTCATGTGTGCTGGACTGGATGTCTGAAAACACTCACTACACTGCACCAGCCTCTGAATTGCTTCGTGCTCTACCACTCAGTCCTCCCCTTGAGGAAGCTCGCTGCATCTACAGTGAACCTGAGCTCACACATCATTACATGCAGGTGCTAATGAAACCTTTGAAGCCAGGTCAAGCACCAAGAACCAAATTCCTCGTGAAGGAATTGCTGTACGTGCCCAGAATTGTTTATCGTATTCTTACGAGGACAATCAGTCCTATCAAAGGCCACGACTCATCTGATGAGGAAATTGTTGGCATCATGAAGAATCTGGTATTCAACATCGTTCATGGCATTCCTGTCAATTATCACGATTTCTTCATGAGGACTATGGCAAATGTTGCACTGTCTCCGTTTGAGCTGAAGCCTTATGCACCTTGGATTATGAGATTCCTTAGGACAAGGTCTTCGCTCAACTACAAAGCTGATTTCCAGAATCACCTCAGCTACTTGCCCCCAATTGCAGTCCTCAAGCAGACATATTCCTCAGTTGATGGAAAGGGCAAGGCACCAGCTGTAATAGATGAAGGCATTCGTCCATTGGATGGTCAGTTTCGCAAAAGCTGCATCTTATTCCACCAATGATGACTCTGCCACACATGACTCTGCCAATGCACCCAAGTCCACTCCTCAAGCCACTGCTCCACGCGTGATGACTGGCCATGAACTTCTGCTTAGTCTTCACCAGAAGGTGGATCGAAATCACAAATGGGTTAAACGTTAGTTTGGTTCACTTCTTCACAACATGACTGCCACACACAATGCAGTGAAGAAAAACCACTACTACCTCCATCAAGTCTTCGGTCGCACTTGGGCAATCCTGTCACATCTCTATGGTGAAGAAGATCTGAAGAAAATGGGTCTCAATGAAGATTTTGACTAGTCTGCACCTCCACCGAACAAATTCAAGAAGGTCAAGGTTCCTTCTCTAGTGGCTTGCTCATATTCTTCATCGCGCGACACTGATGAAAGTGAAGACTTGGACGACACTGCGGCAGGCCCTACTACAACAAACGACCCCAACAACGCTGGCGCTCCTTCATCAACTTGATATTATTCAGGGGCATTAGTCCTCATATTCGATCCTTTTGGTCATTTGATGACGAAGGGGGAGAATTTTGAGTTAGTCTTCAAGCGGGTCTTTCTATATGGGCGTTTTTTTGGTTAAGTTACAACTCTCGTTCTTCTGAGTCTTTATTGGATCGAGTTGTAATCTTAAACCCGATGGTGCTCTAATACTTTTGAGACATTTTTCTGCATGCTTATTCCTCATATATGCTAATGCACGCATGCTGAATTACATCAGTCACCATATTACATCATGCATTTCAAATTCTTCTCTGTTATATGTCAAATGCGTGTATGAATTACAAGATATAGGGGGAGATCTCCATGATTCAACTCTTCAAGTGTGCATTACTTCAAAAGAAAATTCCTCACTATGCAAATCTTTAGGGGGAGTTCTTCTATATCTTGCAATCAAATTCCTCAATATCAGTAGTTACACTTCATATGTTTATCCCCATTGAAAACTTAACCTATATTGTCATCAATCACCAAAAAGGGGGAGATTGTAAGTGCATCTAGTGCCCCTTAGTGATTTTGGTGTATTGAAGACTTATAGGTTAAGGGACTAATGCGTTTGTGAGTGTACATAGGTCTATAAGTCTATGAGGAGCTTGATATTTACAGAGAAAGTCAACCCCTAAAAATAAAGTTCTTCGACTGAAGACTTTGGATCACTGAAGACTTTTTGAAGACTTTGAAAGTGAATAAATTGGTGTGACCTTGAAGACTTGGTATTCGTTCGAGGAACATGAAGCATGAAGACTTTTGTTTTCGTAGTTTCATTTTCTCTTTCTTGAGTCATAGCAAACACCGTACTGTTAAAGGGGGTCGAGGAAATACTAAGGAAAATTTCCACGTGATGCTCAACTCAAAATCCTACACCTACCAATCCCTTCGAGTGAAGCCATTGGAAATCTCATACAGTTCATTCAATTTCTTCAGTGACAGAGACGAAGTTCTTCTGGTCTCTGACCAATTTGTCCCGACTGAGGAGTTAGGAATTCGCCAGTGCGGATTGCCTACACAGTGAGGAACATGGTAGCCCTGAGGATTTTTCTACTCAAAATTCCGACCGTTGCTGTGCTATGCGCCAGCTGTCCCAAAATATCTATCCACCGAACGGTCATATCATTGAAGGGCATTTATGTCTTATCATGTCGGGCTGCTCCCTAGGCTATAAATAGCTGCCCCCTACAACCACTAGTTGGTTGGCTGCTCCAAGAGAAACTGACACTTGTCATTTGAGAGCAACCCATCCTCTGAGGACTTTGAGCGAAAATCATCAAGTGAGGAAAAACCCAAAACCCAAACACCTACAAACCCCAAGTGATTGAGCATCACTGAAGAGATTGATCCTGCGTGGATCCGACGCTTGTTACCTTTGAAGACTGTGCTTCTTCCAGACGGTTAGGCGTCATGGTCTAGATCATCCAAGAGGAATTGTGGATCACCGAGTGACCGAGTTTGTGAAGGTTTGGAAGTCACCTGAAGACTTACCACGAGTGATTGGACGAGGTCTATGTGACCTTAGTTCAAGGAGAATACGGTGAGGACTGGGTGTCCTGAGCTGTGTGTTCAGGACTGGGTGTCCGGGACTGTGTGTCCTCGAGTTTAAATACTCAGCCACTCCAACCAGACGTACAACTGAGACAGCAGTTGGAACTGGTCTACCAAATCATTGTCTTCACCAAGCTTACTGGTTCTATTTCTTCAACTCTTCCATTTCCTCATAACTGTGTTGTGTGCTTGTTCATATTTGTGTTTGAAGACTTTGACTGAAGACTTTCTCAATTTCCTCAGTTCAATTTCTTCAGTCTGTTTGTCCTCATCCTGTGTTATCCTGTGCTTACGCTTCTGTACTTTGTGCATGTCTTCATTTCATTATGATGACTATGCTTGTATTCTGTTATGTTTACTTTTGAGTACTCATTCCGCTGCTAGTAGTTCTTCGCTAAGGAATTTCCTCAGCGGCAAATTCCTCAGTGAAGAATTTCATAAAAATCGCCTATTCACCCCCCTCTAGTCGATATAACGCACTTTCAGAATTCAGAGAAGATTCGAATAATATTCATAGATAAGCTGATCATAAATCCACAATTCATCGGATCTCGACAAACACACCGCAAAACAAGATCACATCGGATATATCTCCAAGAACATTGAGGAGAGCATGGTATTGAGAATCAAAGAGAGAGATGAAGCCACCTAGATACTAGATATCACTACCGCAGGATGCTGCTAACGCGACACTACGATCAGAGGCCCTTCGACGAAACTGTGTGCGATGCAATAATCACAAACGGTGGTGTAAAAAACCCGTCAAAAAAGGTGCAAACATTTGCGATGATGGATGCATCAAACATGGTTCAGATTTTATTTGCGTGTGCGATGCAGGGCATATGGTTCAGTTCAATTAACTATTTGCGATGAGGAGGAACAAAAGAAATGGGTAGGCAAATGAAGGTGTGTGTGATATACAACATACGGTTCACTCGGATGAACTGTTTGTGATTAGGAAACACAAAAGAAACAGTTAGCCAGATTAAGGTGTGTGCGATATATGACATGCGGTTCACTCGGATGAACTGTTTGCGTTGAGACAAGAGAACAACAACGGTTCAATATAAAAAGATGTGTGTGATACACGGCAAACAAGTCTGTAATCAGAAATGTGTGCAAAGACCGATAATAACACAGACGATTGCTGCTAATAAGACGTGCATGTCGTGCGATGGGATTGCATACAGAAAAACAACATATATATATAGACACACACACACACGCACACACACACACACACACACACACACACACTTATAAGGTCATGGTTGCATAACCAAATTAAACATCCACTTACATAGGTGGCTACTACAACCATGTCATTTGCACACACCAAAGTAAACTATTACATGCATAATTACATAGGTAACACACATGACATTTCCACACACCAAAGTAAACTATATATTACATGCATGATTAAGTAGGATAAATGATCATCTGATCATCATCTACTTCTTGTTATGCTTGTTCTGGTTGTGGCTCGATCCGGCATCCTCGATCCGTAACAAGGCACTTCCTCATGTCAACGATCCGCCTGTGCATCTTGTAGCATGTGTACATGCTCTTGGCAACAAACCTGAGGTGAGCTTCATCTAGTTGCCGCATCCAGGCCCTGTGCCAGGATACGGGACGTGTTCTGTTGGCATCTAATGTCTACTACGCAACTTTATTCTTGTAGACACGTGTTGGGCCTCCAAGCACAGAGTTTTGTAGGACAGTAGCAATTTTCCCTCAATTGGATGACCTAAGGTTTATCAATCCTTGGGAGGCGTAGGATGAAGATGGTCTCTTTCAGACAACCATGTAACCCGACAATAAAAAGTCTCTTGTGTTCCCAACACACCAAATAAAATGGTAATTTGTATAGGTGCACTAGTTAGGCGAAGAGATGGTGATAAAAGTGTAGTAATGATAGTAGATATTGATTCTTGTAATAGGAACTATAAAAAACAGCAAGGTAGCAATTGATAAAACGGAGCACAAACGGTATTGCAATGCTTGAAAATGAGGCCTAGGGTCCATAATTTTGCTAGTGCAATCTCTCAACACTGCTAATATAATTGGATCGTAAAACCATCCCTCAACGTGCGATGAAGAATCACTCCAAAGTTCCTATTTAGCAGAGAACATAAGAATAAATTGTTTGTTGCTATTATTTCTGATAGACCTATCCAAGAGTTCGTACTAAAATAACACCAAGTTATTCTTTCTCATCGATCTATCAAGAGTTCGTACTGAAATAACACTAAGTTATTCTTTTCGATCAATGTATTAAGAGTTTGTTCTAAAATAGCACCAAAGCAAATTCAGATTCATAATACTCAATCCAACACAAAGAACCTCAAAGAGTGCCCCAAGATTTCTACCGGAGAAACAAAATACGAGAACGTGCATCAACCCCTATGCATAGATTACCCCAATGTCACCTCGGGAATCTGCAAGTTGAGTGCCAAAACACATATCAAGGTAATCAATATGATACCCCATTGTCACCACGGGTATTCATAGCAAGACATACATCAAGTGCTCTCAAATCCATATAAGTATTCAATCCGATAAAACGAAATCTCAAAGGGAAAACTCATTTCACAGCAAGATAGAGAGGGGAAAGCACCATACGATCCGACTATATTAACAAAGCCCGTGATACATCAAGACCATGACATCTCAAGAACACGAGATAGAGAGATTAAACACATAGCTACTGGTACAAACCCTCAACACTGAGGGTGGACTACTCCCTCCTCATCATGGTGGCCGCCGGTGATGATTTCCCCCTCCGGCAGAGTGCCGGAACGGGTTCTAGATCGGTTTTTCATGGCTACAAAGGCTTGCGGCGGCAGAACTTTTGATCTAGGGTTACCCCTGATGGTTTATCTATTTATAGGATTTTTTTGGTGTTGGTTTCACGCTAAGATGGGCCTCGACGTGAGCACAACCCATCGGGGCAAGCCGGGCCCACCAGGCGCGCCCGGTGTCTTGTGCCCTACTCCTTCACCTTCTGGTCCTTCCATGAAGCTTCGGGGGTCTCTTTTGTTCCAAAAAATCGTCAAAAAATTCCAGCTCATTTGGAGAACTTTCATTTCTGCACAAAAATCAACACCCCGGTAGTTCTCCTGAAAATAGTGTCAGTCCGGGTTAGTTCCATGCAAATCATACAAAAACCAAATAAAATTGTTGTAAACATGGCATGAATACTTCATAAATTATAGATACGTTGGAGATGAATCAGTGATGACCCACAAGTATAGGGGATCTATTGTAGTCCTTCCGATAAGTAAGAGTGTCGAACCCAACGAGGAGCAGAAGGAAATGACAAGCAGATTTCAGTAAGGTATTCGGTGCAAGCACTGAAATTATTGGTAACATATAGTATTGTAATAAGGTAATCTGTAACGGGTGACAAGTAACAAAAGTAAACAAGGTGCAGCAAGGTGGCCCAATCCTTTTTGTAGCAAAGGACAAGCCTGGACAAACTCTTATATAAAGGAAAACGCTCCCGAGGACATATGGGAATTATCGTCAAGCTAGTTTTCATCATGCTCATATGATTCACGTTCGTTACTTTGATAATTTGATATGTGGGTGGACTAGTGCTTGGGTACTTCCCTTCCTTGGACTAGCATCCCACTTATGATTAACTCCTCTTGCAAGCATCCGCAACTACACAAGAAGTATTAAGGGCTTGTTTGGGACTGCTCCACTTCATCAAAATCAGTTTCACTGCACCATAGCATAAAACATATGGATCGAAATCAGCCCTTACGAAGCAACGCATAAACTAGGGTTTTGGCTTCTGTCACTCTAGCAGCCCATCATCTACTTATTACTTCCCAATGCCTTCCCCTAGGGCCAAACAATGGTGAAGTGTCATGTAGTCGACGTTCACATGACAATACTAGAGGAAAGACACCATACATCTCATCAAAATATCGAACGAATACCAAATTCACATGACTACTTATAGCAATACTTCTCCCATGTCCTCAAGAACAAACGTAACTACTCACAAACCATATTCATATTCATAATCAGAGGGGTATTAATATGCATAAAGGATCTGAACATATGATCTTCCACCAAATAAACCAACTAGCATCAACTACAAGGAGTAATCAAGACTACTAGCAACCCACAGGTACCAATCTGAGGTTTTGACACAAAGATTGGATACAAGAGATGAAGTAGGGTTTGATAGGAGATGGTGCTGGTGATGATGTTGATGGAGATTGACCCCCTCCCGATGAGAGGATCGATGGTGATGACGATGATGATGATTTCCCCCTCCTGGAGGGATGTTTCCCCGGCAAAACAGCTCCGCCGGAGCCCTAGATTGGTTCCACCAAGGTTCAACCTCATGAATATGAAATTTTCTCCTTTTGACAATACAGAACTTTCTCACTTTGAGCACTTCTCCATTTGAGGCTATCTTAATTAAGTTCTTGGCCGTGTCAAAATCTGGTGTCAACACATGCCCCCTGTTTTTCGGCAAACTTGTGTGCCGAAAAATAACTTGCACGATGCTTTTTCTAAGGACTATGTCAACACTCCATCGACCGTTTTGCATGTTCTTAGGACGATAAGTATATATCGGCCATTGCTTGCTAGAACCTCTTGATGCAAACTTGGGTGAAAACTTCCCAGCTTCTATAACAATCCGGTGATAAGGTTCCATAGACCAAAACCATCCTCCAAACCATATTGTTCCCCCTTTTGCTAGGATTTTACAGATAATCAAGAATGAACTTCCTTCAATCCTTACTTCATCTGCATAAAATTTTCATTAGTGGCCGAGATGGTGAGCTCCAATTCGGCCTTACCTATGTTGGCAATAATAAGCATCGGCTATTGATAGATGTGCAATACACCATGACCAACATGGTAGCCGAATGCTTGCTATGCCAACTCTCTCCAATTGTCATGTATAGCTATATGAAGAATATCAAAGCAACCCAAGGTAAATTTTATGTCTAGACATACCTGAAGATAAACTAAAAGTGATTTGTCAAAACATTGATAACCATAGGATATTTGTTGCACTACCAATAACGAATCACCGAAAGCCTCAATATGTATAGCACCTATAGCAAGGAAACTTTATGAAACGAGAATAGTTAGAACATACATGTCTCAATTGAGACCAAGTGTAAGCCAAGTAAGAAATAAGCAAAGCTACCCAATTAGATATGAGTTTTAGATAAAGCAATGGGGAAGGCCTTGCCTGCAATAATTTTTCGCTATCAGTTTTTCTGAATGGTGCAATGTGTTGACCGATATGCTTTGTGACAATCTGATTGCTAACAAATAAATTATCCTTCTTCATTGGTCTCCTAATATTTCTTATGAAGATTTTTCTAATATATGCATGAACAACTAAGTCATGACCAAATTTGAAAATAGGTAAATTAATTGCTAGACATACCTCTTCAAATATGTTGGGAGAGCATGATGGTGGTGTGACTTGAAGAATATCTTGCTCCGCCTTCGGATAGTTCCCCAACGCCTTGTCATCATATTTTTCTTGATTTCGTGCATCATTAGTTTGAAGATCCTTGTCCACCAAACTTTCTTCGGCTACTTGTTCTTGTTCTTGAAGCTCGTCAAGTTCGACGGCATGAAACTCATAGGGCAGGAAGTAGCTTCCATTAACTTCAGAAAAATCAAGTATGGCTCTCTTTCTATACTTTCCATGCCCTTTCTCAACAATGTTTTCCTCTTTTGATTTGATGGATTCAGAATATATACTACTTGATTCGGCTTTTTCAACTGAAACACTTTTAGTTTCCGAATCATCTTTCTTTTCACCGGTTATATCAATTGGCAAGGCTTATTTTCTTTGAGCCAATTCCTTATCAATTCTCTCTTGACGAAGTACTTGCACCCTATCGCGCAAAGCTTTAACTCCCCTCTCAATCTCAGCCCGCTCTAGATTAGTTTGCCCCCCAATGCTTTTAGAATCTTTTGGCAATGAAGTGTTAGTGTTGCCGAAATTTTGCAATTGTGTATGGGGTGTATAATAAGATGCGGTACTAGGTGGAGGTGTATGCACTACTGTATAACCATATGCTCTTTCGCCAATTCTATCAATGCATGTAGTTTCATCTTCTTGAAAAAATCTAGCCTTTATTGCAGCATAATCAGGAAACAACCCCTTTTCATATTGTTTAAGGCAAAGAGCACTTATTCTCTTCTTTTGTTCCAAGCTCTTTTTTAACGCAGCCACAACTGCTTCTGGAAGGGATTGCTCCGCAATACTTTCAGATTCTATCGACAATGATTCGTGAGTGTTGCCGAAATTATCGAATTGCGTAGAGTATGCATTATATGCTACAGTATTGCACATGTGTTCCTGTAAATTTTTCACTTATTCGGCAATGACCATGAAGATGCGAAGCCGAATTATGAACATCTACAGTTGCATACGGTGCTGAAAAATTACTAACATGAGGTGTAGCATATGATGGTTGAGAGTAACTGGCCGAATAGCTAGCAGTAGCATGGCCAATTCTCCCATCCATCGGCAAGGTTGGATTCACATACTGCAAATTAGTTGCTGATGAATAAAAAGGTGAAACACTTTCTTCTACGCTATTCGAAATTTTAACATGAGGTGTTTCAAACTGATTAACCGAACCCATCATGTTGTTCATCGACATATGGATTTGTGGGGTTGCCAATGCATGAGGGTGGGGATACATATGTTGCATGTTGCTAAAATCATAAGAATTTGAAGCACAAAGATTATTTTGCATCGGCCCTTGCGCATAATTAGATGCATGATTGATAAAACTAGGGCTAGCCGATACATTATGCTCATTAGGCGATCTAGCAACAACATATGAATTATTTGCATCTACAAAGGGGAGTTGGGTGTTCATATTACCTTCGTAAATTGCAAACCCTAGATGACGATCTCTTCGTAGCAAGAACGGGCTGGAGACCGTTCGAAGCTTCGTCCCTAGCGGAGTCGCCAAAAAGTGTGTTCAAACACGAACATGTCACCGTGTACCCTCGTTGCCGGGGGTGATGCACCGTAGCTCACGTCGAAGGAGACCCACCGGAAGCGCGGTACACAAGGCAATCCGACGGGCGCTTTTGTACACCCGAAACCCCACACGCCTGGGAGGGACCCCGCCAAGGCGCGCGACGGCTATGGGCTGCCCTAGGTCGACCTGATCGCCCCTAGGGCCTCGTGGATCGCCGCCCTGCAATGAAGAAGAACAAGAGAAGAACGAGGAAGAAAAGAACAAAGGAGAGAGATGAATGTAAAGGTAAAAGATGATAAATTGATATGTTCAATTGTGTGTGTTCAATCGGCCATCACCCTTTACATATATATGAGGAGGCTGGACTTCCCGTATAAGAAAAGGACTCATATCACGTCCAAATCATCAAAAGTTACCCGAACTCGGACTACGAGGGCTGGAACTTCCGGGCTGAAATTATATCAAGTAGCCCTCTTGCACTGAATCTTCAGGTCGCATACTACTTCGGATGACGATGGTCCCAAAAGCAAAGTGTAGATCTTGCAATGGATAAGAACTCTTCAGTTGATCACTTTTTCATTCAGGTAATCTTGATGTCGAAATCAGCCCCGCAAATCTGCAAACAATGTTAAAATTCCAGTTTCCGGGGTGCACCGCGGGCAAACTTTTGGTTTAGCCCGGAACCTCCCCGGAACTTCCAGGGCAAACTTATGCAGCACACTGTTTTGGCTCTAACTATTGCATACGAACTCCGATTTGGACATTTTTATATCGATATCGATCGTCTCGACGAGACGAAGACAATCCATGTAGAAACATTTCTCATATGCCATCTCGGGGGGGCGTAATCAGCCGAATAGTGTTCTGAATACAAAATTCGAGTACTTCAGACACAACTTCGGCCTTAGAGATGAGACCGAATGGCTATGGCCCAAATACGAAAGTTTCTCCTTTTGACGATATAGAACTTTCTCACTTTGAGCACTTCTCCATTTGAGGCCATCTTAATTAAGTTCTTGGCCGTGTCAAAATCTGGTGTCAACACATGCCCCCCTGTGTTTCGGCAAACTTGTGTGCCGAAAAATAACTTGCACCATGCTTTTTCTAAGGACTATGTCAACACTCCATCGGTGATTTTGCATGTTCTTAGGACGAAAAGTATATATCGGCCATTGCTTGCTTGAACCTCTTGATGCTAACTTGGGTGAAAACTTCTCAGTTTCTATAACAATCTAGTGATAAGGTTCCATAGACCAAAACCATCCTCCGAAGCACATTGTTCTCCCTTTTGCTAGGATTTTGCAGATAATCAAGAATGAACTTCCTTCAATCCTTACTTCATCTGCATAATATTTTCATTAGTGGCTGAGATGGTGAGCTCCAATTTGGCCTTACCTGTGTTGGCAATAATAAGCATCGGCTATTGATAGATGTGCAATACTCCATGACCAACATGGTAGCCGAATGCTTGCTATGCCAACTCTCTCCAATTGTCATGTATAGCTATATGAAGAATATCAAAACAACCCAAGGTAAATTTTATGTCTAGACATACCTCAAGATAAACTAAAAGTGATTCGTCAAAACATTGATAACCATTGGACATTTGTTGCACTACCAATAATGAATCATCGAAAGCCTCAATATGTATAGCACCTATAGCAAGGAAAATCTGTTATCCGAATAACAGTGCATATTCGGCTTTGATCATTTGTGCATAAATATTTCAAGCGGCATGAGGCTTCACAAAATAGCACCATAAGGAGATATATAAACAACACCAACACCTTGGCCATTGCTACAAATTTAACCATCAATATATAATCTCCATGGTACTAGAGAGATCAAGCTAAAATCAATATTATGCATGATTTCAATATGATGCTCAATAATAAAATCAACGATGACTTGGCCTTACGTAAATTCTGAAAACTAATAAGCCAAATCATACCCAATCAACATATAAGTTCACTTCGTAGTTTTGGTGAATTGGTCTATGCATAATATCTTCAATGGCATCAATTTGACAAATTTCTATGCAAGCACTTATCTCAATCTATACTCAAACTAAGGACGATATTAGAATACTACACCGGCCATTCTTAGATATATTCTAAGGGAGATAGATAAGTATCGGCCATTACCATGATGTACATGTAGAATTCACCCACCAAAGTATGTATAGCCGAAATAAACAAATGAAATAGAAATAAAATATTTTGGCCCCTTTGTATTAGCAATAAATTGTAACTAACCAAATGTATAGTGATTTGGTAATACCCTGTTATGATATAGAAAATTATGTCGCATCCATGGATCAAAATAAATCCATGGAGGGTAATTGATCATACCTACGGATGAATTCCTGTCAGGACCTTGATTCCAAGTCACATCGATCTAGCCGGTAACACCTCATATCACTTTGTGGCCTCACGCACGGTATTCCACGGGTGTCGCCTTACCATGGCCCGGGACCGTTTGCGCCTTTTGGCTCACGTATATGATAGTGTCGCTAGCTTCCATATGACAGAGAACCCAGGCCGACATGGCTAGTCGATAACCCAAAGCGGCACCAACCTATGGGAACAGGCATACATGAATCACATCGAGCATGTCGGTCAGCAGCATGTGAATCCGGGCTGTAGCACTGGGCTAACAGGACTCCGGGAACCCGGGCTGTAGCAGGCTAGGCAGGACTCCGGATGTCACCGCGTGACATTTCCCTGAAGGGACAGACACAGGAACAAAGTGAAACACATGCCGGCCAGTCAAGTGTCCTGAGCAGTAGTGCTGGGCTAACAGGACTCCGGTGAACCGGGCTGTAGCGGACTACTATGGCTCATGGAAGCACTAGACTACATTTCCCCATAAGAGAGGCTGCCAAGGATAAACAACTAGATTGTCGGATCCCACACATACCAAGCATTTCAATCATACACACAATATGCTCGATATGTGTAAATACAACATGGCATCACAACATAACTCTACGACTTAAGTATTTATTCACCAGGCTCCGAGGAGCGAGAAATTACAAACATGGGTCTCATGACCCAACAATCATAGCATACAATTCAAAGCACATGCAGAAGCTTAACATGTCTGAGTACAGACATCTACAAATGAAAAAGGCTAAGAAGCCTGACTATCTACCAGATCCTGCCGAGGGCACAAGATCGTAGCTGAGGTATCAAGCTAAACGTCGAAGTCCACACGGAACTACTAGCGAAACTGAAGTATCTCTGCAAAACATAAATTAAGCAAACGTGAGTACAAAGGTACTCAGCAAGACTTACATCAGAACTAGCTACATATGCATCGGTATCAACAAGGGGGGGGGGTGGAGTTTAACTGCAGCAAGCCAGCTTTGACTCAGTGGCTAACCTGAACTACGACTGCAAGCAACTCTTTTGAGGTGGCGCACACGAGTCCACATATTCACCATTCAATACACCACTATGGATCCGCTCTCGTCTCCCTACGAGAAGGCCATCCATAGCACTCACACTTATCTTGCGAGTTTTAGAGTATCCACTTTCACTTGTCTATGAACTATGCAAGGGGTCCAAGTTTCCATATCCGAGGAATCCGGCTATTCGAATAGATAATGATAACCCTGCAGGGGTGTACTTCTTCACACACGCTCCCACCACTTACCACCATATACACGTCATGTATCTCGGCAACCTTCAAGCGGAAGCCTGGCGAGGGTGTCGGCCACGGCCTACCTAAACACTTAAGTCTCTAGTCCAGGTTTATCGCCTATCCAGGTTCCATCCGCAGGGAGTCCGGCCGAGGTTTCCACATACGGCCCCGAACGATGTGAACAGGGTTCCCGAGTCACCAAACGGGCGCCCGGTACACCGTGCCACGGTGTATCTACCGCAACATAGCCCACCCCTAGGGTCAGCGCTACGCACGGCCGCCAACACATAACCTACAAACACCAGAAACTAGTTGCAACTCCTGGACAGAGTACTAGGGTGATTAAGAAGCCGAGAGGGTCAATTAAGGATCCCAATGAGTGGTAGTAGCTGTTCATGGATCACAGACACAGAACTCAGTTCCTGAGGACGGTTTCAATGAGACAACCCACCATGTACTCCTACATGGCCTCTCACCGCTACCTTTACCAAAACGTGTTCACACACTTAGCTCACACACAGTAGGACATGTTCACACACTCCAATTCATTCCCGATGAATCAGACCTGACACAACTCTATGCAATAGCAGGCATGACAAACAAGCATGAATGAGTAGGCACATCAGGGCTCAAACAACTCCTACTCATGCTAGTGGGTTTCATCTATTTACTGTGGCAATGACAGGTCATGCAGAGGAAAGGGGTTCAACTACCGCAACAAGTAACAGATGAATCGTTGTTGTCCTAATGCAGTAAAAGAGAGCAGGAGCGAGAGTGGGATTGTATCGGAATGAACAAGGGGGTTTTGCTTGCCTGACACTTCTGAAGATATCATTGGGTCTTCATCAGTGTCATCGATCTCATCACCGGTACAACATCTACTAAAGGGGGACAATTACCGGCAAACAAAGAGGGACACAATCAATGCAATGCAACAAATATGATGCATGATAATGTCATGGCAATATGCTATTGATTGAGCTAATGCAACTAGCAACCATATTAAATGAAGTTGGTTTGAACCCTAGGTTCAAATTCAAACTCCATATAAGGCATTTCAAATGCCATTTATTCAAATTGTCTTATACAGCAACTTTAAGTTGTTCAAACATGCATGAAAGTGGTACAGATGGATAGATTAGATTTTTCTGATCATTTTTCATATATAATTTATTTCATTTGGAGTTACGGTTGAATTTCTATGAATTTTAGAAGTTTATACTAATTTCTGGAATTTTCTGAATTATAATAAATCCAGGAAATGAGTTATTGCGTCAGCATTAGGTCATGCTGACCTCAGCAGGTCAACAGGCGGGTCCAGGTCAAACCTGACATGTGGGATCCACACGTCAGTGACACAAGCTGGTTTGGTGGATGACAGGTGGGCCTAGTCAACTGCCACGTCAGCCGGGTCAACACTGACGTGTGGGGTCGGTCAACGTGTGACGTGGCAAAGTCAAAATGACAGGTGGGGCCCTCTTGAGATCGGTGCTAATCTAACAGAGTAGTTAACTAACTAATTGGGCACTAGGGCCCACATGGCAGTGGCTCTAGAGGGGTTGGTTAGTGGGATGTTTAACCACTAATGATGGCCACGTCAGCTACCGGCGTTTAGCCGCCGGTGACCAAATCCGCGGCGGAGGGAGTCGGGATTTCGCTGCAGGGCCCTATTTGGCGCACGGGGAGCATCTACATGAAGCTGGGGGGGTGCCGCGTCGAGTGGTGGTGGTGTTTGGGCTCGGGGTGGTCGGAAAAGACGCCGGCAACGACGTTGGCGGCTGCCGGAGCTCGGACGAGCTCGGGGTCGTCGCTAGGAGGCATAGCAGGAGGTGCGAAGGGGTGTTGCAGGCTCTTGGGGACACAGCGAGTGCGGTGAAGTGCTCGGTTGCGAGCTTGCGCGGCTGTGGCCACGGCTACGCCATGGCCGCCGGCGAGATGCTCTCGGGCTCAAAGAGGGTGGCGACTACACAGCGCAAACGAGCAAGGGGGAAGTGGGGATCGAAGGAGAAGCTCACGGGGAGTGCAGCGGTGGTCTTGGGGAGCTCGGGGAAGAAAGGGAGCGGGCGCACGGTCGCCGGCGATCTCGGCAGACCGAGGTTGAAGAAGACGGCGATGGCGGTGCTGCGGTGCGTCCCGGCTTGCTTGACTTGGCAGAGAGGTCGGGGACAATGTGGCGGAGCGCCTGGACTGGTCGGGGAAGCGAGGGGGAGGCGGTGGACACGGCAACGACGAGCGGCGGCGATGGCTCCGCTCGGCTTTGGGAGAGAGAGCGAGGCAGGGAGAGAGGGGAGCGGTCGAGGGGGTCCAGGGGGGTAGCGTGGCATCGCAGAGGGAGTCCAGGGCGACGAGGGGGCAGCCAGGCAGGCAGCTACCGGCGTGGCACGTCGTGGCGCCGTGGCTAGCTTCTCCTCTGCCTTCTGGCGAGAGAAGGAAGACAACCGGCAGGGGGGTGGCTGGGCTGGACCGGCTTCAACAGCAGGCCGCACAGGTAGGTGGGCCGAGGTAAGTGCCAGGTTAGTCCTTCTCTCTCTCTTTTAATTAAATTATGTTTTCTATTTTCTGTAATTTGTTTTGATTTAGTTTTAGACACTAAATCATTTTTGTTGCTTCTGATAATTCTTCTAGGGACTAGTTGGGTTATTCCAAAGCCCTTCACCAAAGATCAGAATTATTGGACATATATTAATTAATTAATAAATATATATCCAATGCAAATAGTTATTGATTTAATTCAAAGGCCCAAAATAAATATCTCTGAGATTCCAAAAATATTGTTTTAAGTTTTACCTCTTGCCAATATTTTCAGAGACTAAGAGGAACATTTTCTTGGACTTCTTTGAAAAGATTTTAATGTTGATTATTTTTGAAGTGATTTATGAGGGTTTCAACTAACCTCAATTCAACTTTCAGAATTTAGACATGATGCATGAGTGCAGATGCAACTATTTCACTCAGGTACTCTAGGGCTGTGACAACTCACCCCCACTAAACAAGAATCTCGTCCCGAGATTCAAGACGTGAGGTAAGAAGACAGAGGGGCACAAGACCAACACAATCTTCACGATCCTGGTTGCACCTCTTAGGGTTGTTGATTCGTTGCATACGTTGACTCTGACATCCTTGCTTTTCAGATCTTCATCCATGCGATGACGAGAGGAAAAGAAACTCTCGAAGAATCGATCTTCTTGAAGATCGAGCAACCGACGATCAACTCACAGAACGAGACATAGCGACATCTGTCGAGATGAGACATGATACACACATCAAGAATGATGGAAATGAGCACATGACAAGGTTTAAGTAAGTAACGAAATTCCCACACCTAGGAGGGTGGTGAACGGTGTCAACGTAGCGAGGGGTTGGGTTGCCATGATACCATAGCGAGACATCTTAAGGAAGGTGACTCGCAGAAATATTCCCTTAAGTGGCAAAAAGAATTACTTTTGATTCAGAGATCATTGAAACTTTTTATACCAGTCTAAGGCAAATCACAACAATCGCTTAGAGGAGTACGAAGGGATGGCATACCCGGACTAGAATGGATGATGTGAACTACCTTGTTGAAGGCAGCGCAATGGATGATTTTTGCTTATCATCGGAAATGGATGGAACCTATGGTAATACCACTGTTGAAGATGATCCTGACCAGGAATTACCGAGAAGGTAGTCCAAGATAGAATGGCACAATGGCGGTGCAAGCTGGGAACAAGATGCAAATGTGGGAATGATTCTAGTAACTGGGGATACACTCAACAGTAGAGAGTGATTCCACTTTTTGAATGGTTCTAGCATAATCGAGGGAACCGAGAGCACAACGACCCTTGAGGAACAACTTCTAGAATAAGTTGCACTAAATCCTCATGGAGAAGATGGGCAAATATTTTGATCAAGATTCTACAACGATAGATCTTTCGGCTAGGTGTGTCGGCCAGAACAACAACCTTGTCGGGCCTACATCATAAATCTTGGAATAGCTCCAACCATTATATCTGCCTGAGATTCAGATCTGGTTGGTAACGGGATATTTCAGACAACATGTCCGGAAAGAAAGTTTGCAACACAACCCAACGAGATGGCGTTGCGAGATTCTCGGGAGATGAACTGCGATAGCAAGCTCCAAAACATGAGCTGGTTCTGCTACAAACCTGTGAACACGCTATCCGAGACAAGCATGACCACGTGGTAGTCTTATAATAAAATACTACCAAGTTCAGGTTGGGGAACCGTCATCGAGGATAACGAAGTCCTGACATAAGTGATGATTCTTAAGAAGGAACTTCTTCTCCTTGAACAAATCAGTCAGTGGCTTGGTGTTCTAGGAAACACATATAGAATGGAGGCGACGAACCTATCAAACCATAGAGTACTTCGCACCTATGCGTGACTAACTTGGGAAGATTCCAGAGGAAACAAAAACAATCTTTCTCGAGTTCACGGCGGCAACTTGCATCAATTGCACGTGAACCAGAGGAAGTCACTTCTTTCATCCAGACAGATACTTCATGAACAGAGCATGAAGATATGCTTGCACAAGTTTCCAACACTAGCTTGATGTTCGGCATGAGCCATGGAGAAAATAAGATGCTGCTGATGGGCTCAACAACAACTCATCCGAATTTCCATATCACTGGACTTCCACCATCATGTGAACACGGTGATAGCATTGGTCAGACCAAAAGATGTAATGGTGTATTCTCGAGGAATCAACCACGAGTAAGACAACACTACGAACATCATTGGTTATGATTTGACTTGACGATAACCCATACTCAAGTCAAAATTTTGACAAGGCAATAGATCCAACAACTGATCACGAGGACCAATTGGTGAAGATATCATCTTTCTTCAGTATACACACAAACACAAAGATAACCCTTCAGAAAGAACCAATTCGGCAAAGTCTTTTATCTTCCAACTCTCCAAGTTGTTGTTTAGCTTAACCAACTAGCTCAGGGGTATCCAACACAGATTCTTGGAGAAGGGGTGGTTTACAAGAACCAACTTGATCACGAACTCAACATAGCGGTCAGGTGACAACCTGGTAACACTTCCGGGAAGATATCCGGAAAATCACGAACCACCGATATGTTACTAAGCTTGAGAACAATCTTGCTTTTCAGAGCAAGACAATATGATCAGATAAGCGAGGAATGGAATAATCCTCACTCATTGATCGAGGAGTGCACTAGAGATAAGGACTAGGTAGCACGATCAGTACTAGGATGGTGATTCAATAACCAACACGCTAAGAATGAGAATATTGTCCATTTACTACAAAGCAACGAGTTGCTCGGAGTATTGATTTCACACATCACATTTCACTTGTCGGCATTCCGGTTACACTAAAAACGGAACCGAGGAATGAATAATGATGGCAAGAAGTATAACTGTATCAAAAATTCATAAGAGATGGTGCAATTCCTATGATATTCTTGGCATGAATAGGGTAGAACTCCAAGGTAGAACAGAGCAAAAGCTGGATTGGCATTTTGATTTGCGGGATACAACTACTTTGACCCAATCCTAGATATGGATGAGGTACTGGAGTTTGTTTCTCCTAGTCATTCTGGAATAGAATGGCTTGACGGACCACAAGAATAATAGGCATCGATGAACACAAATGCACACATACTCTTGGCTATCATCTGATAGAAGATGGTCGGAATACAACTGAAGAGGAACAACTCGAGGAACATATAATTTTCTGAGTTGTGGATGCATAGATCAGTATGTCGAGCAAAGCTCAACATTTCTTCCGGATAACCCATGCAAATAGGTAGGACTGGTAGATTCACAATGCAGAATGGAGAACTCATTAAGAGCACTCTGGTTGTGATCTTTTGATACAACAAACTTCTGCCATAAGTGGTTCATAGTATTTGGAAGAAGGAAATACCACAGACCTCGAGGACTATCGCAAAGGTTACTAATATCCTAAACGAACTAGCAACACTATCAACATGAGGTAAGTAGGGTGAATCTCGGGTTCAAGAACCCATGAATAGAATACCTACCACTACATGGCATCACGGGATGCTTTTGAGAATAATGGCCAGAATCACACACTTGGGATACAAAACATGGCTAGATCACTAGGTGACTCCCTAAAACACCTAGGGTTATAGTAATAGCTCCAACATATATGTCGAGGCAACAAAGTACCTCAACTCACCGATTAGTGTGATTAATCTGGCCCAAATGCACATCAGGAACATGAGGAAGGGATTTGCAAATGCATCAGACTATTTAGAAACCTGGGATGACTCGGACAACATAACGGCTGTGAATGCTCGAAATATTTGAGACATCCTGCAAAATAGTGGCATGACCACTCAACATTACAATATCAAGGTTCTGAGGCCAGCTATGAGCATACGGAGGTAAAAGGAACTAAATTGAGACTTGAATCCAACAATCCTATAAGTCTACGGATTAGTAACACGTCATCCTGATAGATAGATGAGAAGGCCTGGTTCTTAATTCCCGTAGGAAAGAAGAGGATGACTCAGATCAGAGGGCATGAGGTATAAGGACTAAAAAGAGCCTTACGTTCCCTTCCACAATCAATTCCCTTACATAACTAAAGCATTTCTAGACTCGACTTCGACCAGTTTGGCTTGCTAATCCTACAGGCAGTCAGGCTCTGATACCAACGCTGTTAGGACCCCGATTCCAAGTCACATCGATCTAGCCGGTAACACCTCATATCACTTTGTGGCCTCACGCATGGTATTCCACGGGTGTCGCCTTACCATGGCTCGGGACCATTTGCGCCTTTTGGCTCACGTATATGATAGTGTCGCTAGCTTCCATATGACAGAGAACCCGGGCCGACATGGCTAGTCGTTAACCCAAAGCGGCACTAACATATGGGAACAGGCATACATGAATCACATCGAGCATGTCGGTCAGCAGCGTGTGAATCCGGGCTATAGCACTGGGCTAACAGGACTCCGGGAACCCGGGCTGTAGCAGGCTAGGCAGGACTCCGGATGTCACCGCGTGACATTTCCCCGAAGGGACAGACACAAGAACAAAGTGAAACACATGCCGGCCAGTCAAGTGTCCTGAGCAGTAGTGCTGGGCAAACAGGACTCCGGTGAACCGGGCTATAGCGGACTACTATGGCTCATGGAAGCACTATACTACATTTCCCCATAAGAGAGGCTGCCAAGGATAAACAACTAGATTGTCGGATCCCACACATACCAAGCATTTCAATCATACACACAATATGCTTGATATGTGTAAATACAACATGGCATCACAACATAACTCTACGACTTAAGTATTTATTCACCAGGCTCCGAGGAGCGAGAAATTACAAACATGGGTCTCATGACCCAACAATCATAGCATACAATTCAAAGCACATGCGGAAGCTTAACATGTCTGAGTATAGACATCTACAAATGAAAAAGGCTAAGAAGCCTGACTATCTACCAGATCCTGTCGAGGGCACAAGATCGTAGCTGAGGTATCAAGCTAAATGTCGAAGTCCACACGGAACTACTAGCGAAACTGAAGTCTCTCTGCAAAACATAAATTAAGCAAACGTGAGTACAAAGGTACTCAGCAAGACTTACATCAGAACTAGCTACATATGCATCGGTATCAACAAGGGGGGGTGGTGGAGTTTAACTGCAGCAAGCCAGCTTTGACTCAGTGGCTAACCTGAACTACGACTGCAAGCAACTCTTTTGAGGTGGCGCACACGAGTCCACATATTCACCATTCAATACACCACTATGGATCCGCTCTCGTCTCCCTACGAGAAGGCCATCCATAGAACTCACACTTATCTTGCGAGTTTTAGAGTATCCACTTTCACTTGTCTATGAACTATGCAAGGGGTCCAAGTTTCCATATCCGAGGAATCCGGCTATTCGAATAGATAATGATAACCCTGCAGGGGTGTACTTCTTCACACACGCTCCCACCACTTACCACCATATACACGTCATGTATCTCGGCAACCTTCAAGCGGAAGCCTGGCGAGGGTGTCGTCCATGGCCTACCTAAACACTTAAGTCTCTAGTCCAGGTTTATCGCCTATCCAGGTTCCATCCGCAGGGAGTCCGGCCAAGGTTTCCACATACGGCCGCGAACGATGTGAACAGGGTTCCCGAGTCACCAAACGGGCGCCCGGTACACTGTGCCACGGTGTATCTACCGCAACATAGCCCACCCCTAGGGTCAGCGCTACGCACGGCCGCCAACACATAACCTACAAACACCAGAAACTAGTTGCAACTCCTGGACAGAGTACTAGGGTGATTAAGAAGCCGAGAGAGTCAATTAAGGATCCCAATGAGTGGTAGTAGTTGTTCATGCATCACAGACACAGAACTCAGTTCCTGAGGACGGTTTCAATGAGACAACCCACCATGTACTCCTACATGGCCTCTCACCGCTACGTTTACCAAAATGTGTTCACACACTTAGCTCACACAAAGTAGGACATGTTCACACAACTCCGATTCATTCCCGATGAATCAGACCTGACACAACTCTATGCAATAGCAGGCATGACAAACAAGCATGAACGAGTAGGCACATCAGGGCTCAAACAACTCCTACTCATGCTAGTGGGTTACATCTATTTACTGTGGCAATGACAGGTCATGCAGAGGAAAGGGGTTCAACTACCGCAACATGTAACAATTCAATCGTTGTTGTCCTAATGCAGTAAAAGAGAGCAGGAGCGAGAGTGGGATTGTATCGAAATGAACAAGGGGTTTTTTGCTTGCCTGGCACTTCTGAAGATAATATAGTTCTTCATTGGTGTCATCGATCTCATCACCGGTACAACATCTACTGAAGGGGGACAATTACCGGCAAACAAAGAGGGACACAATCAATGCAATGCAACAAATATGATGCATGATAATGTCATTGCAATATGCTGTTGATTGAGCTAATGCAACTAGCAACCATATTAAATGAAGTTGGTTTGAACCCTAGGTTCAAATTCAAACTCCATATAAGGCATTTCAAATGCCATTTATTCAAATTGTCTTATACAGCAACTTTAAGTTGTTCAAACATGCATGAAAGTGGTACAGATGGATAGATTATATTTTTCTGATCATTTTTCATATATAATTTATTTCATTTGGAGTTACAGTTGAATTTCTATGAATTTTAGAAGTTTATACTAATTTCTGGAATTTTCTGAATTATAATAAATCCAGGAAATGAGTTATTGCGTCAGCATTAGGTCATGCTGACCTCAGCAGGTCAACAGGCGGGTCTAGGTCAAACCTGATGTGTGGGATCCACACGTCAGTGACACAGGCTGGTTTGGTGGATGACAGGTGGGCCTAGTCAACTGCCACGTCAGTCGGGTCAACACTGACGTTTAGGGTCGGTCAACATGTGATGTGGCAAAGTCAAAATGACAGGTGGGGCCCTCCTGAGATCGGTGCTAATCTAACAGAGTAGTTAACTAACTAATTGGGCACTAGGGCCCACATGGCAGTGGCTCTAGAGGGGTTGGTTAGTGGGATGTTTAACCGCTAATGACGGCCACATCAGCTACCGGCGTTTAGCCGCCAGTGACCAAATCCGCGGCGGAGGGAGTCGGGATTTCGCTGCAGGGCCCTATTTGGCGCACGGGGAGCATCTACATGAAGCTGGGGGTTGCCGCATCGAGTGGTGGTGGTGTTTGGGCTTGGAGTGGTCGGAAAAGACGCCGGCGACGACGTTGGCGGCTGCCGGAGCTCGGGCGAGCTCGGGGTCGTCGCTAGGAGGCACAACAGGAGGTGTGAAGGGGTGCTGCGGGCTCCTGGGGACACAGCGAGTGCGGTGAAGTGCTCGGTTGCGAGCTTGCGTGGTTGTGGCCACGGCTATGCCATGGCCGCCGGCGAGATGCTCTCGGGCTCGAAGAGGGCGGCGACTACACAGCGCAAATGAGCAAGGGGGAAGTGGGGATCGAAGGAGAAGCTCACGGGGAGTGCAGCGGTGGTCTTGGGGAGCTCGGGGAAGCAACGGAGCGGGCGCACGGTCGCCGGCGATCTCGGCGGACCGAGGTTGAAGAAGACGACGATGGCGGTGCTGCGGTGCGTCCCGGCTTGCTTGACTTGGCGGAGAGGTCGAGGACGATGTGGCGGAGCGCCTGGACTGGTCGGGGAAGCGAGGGGGAGGCGGTGGACACGGCAACGACAAGCGGCGGCGATGGCTCTGCTCGGCTTTGGGAGAGAGAGCGAGGCAGGGAGAGAGGGGTGGGGTCGAGGGGGTCCAGGGGGGTAGCGTGGCGTCGCAGAGGGAGTCCAGGGCGACGAGGGGGCAGCCAGGCAGGCAGCTGCCGGCGTGGCACGCCACGGCGCCGTGGCTAGCTTCTCCTCTGCCTTCTGGCGAGAGGAGGAAGACAACTGGCAGGGGGGTGGCTGGGCTGGGCCGGCTTCAACAGCAGGCCGCACAGGTAGGTGGGCTGAGGTAAGTGCCAGGTTAGTCCTTCTCTCTCTCTCTTTTAATTAAATTCTGTTTTCTATTTTTCTGTAATTTGTTTTGATTTAGTTTTAGACACTAAATCATTTTTGTTGCTTCTGATAATTCTTCTAGGGACTAGTTGGGTTATTCCAAAGCCCTTCACCAAAGATCAGAATTATTGGACATATATTAATTAATTAATAAATATATATCCAATGCAAATAGTTATTGATTTAATTCAAAGGCCCAAAATAAATATCTCTGAGATTCCAAAAATATTGTTTTAAGTTTTACCTCTTGCCAATATTTTCAGAGACTAAGAGGAACATTTTCTTGGACTTCTTTGAAAAGATTTTAATGTTGATTATTTTTGAAGTGATTTATGAGCGTTTCAACTAACCTCAATTCAACTTTCAGAATTTAGACATGATGCATGAGTGCAGATGCAACTATTTCAATCAGGTACTCTAGGGCTGTGACAATTCCATGGCAAAGTCATCAATGGCATTGTTGAAGAAAATGGAAGATGTGCTAACCGAAGATTTTGATGTTGTGATGCACACCTTCGGCTTAATTGTTTGTTGCTTCCATTCTTCTCTTTCTTCACTTTAATTGTACTTATTGAAATAGAAGCATGCACATCCTTTTTGTTATGATTGTTCTTCTTGGGAACCCATGCCATGTTCTTCTGTGTCAGCTCTTGTGCACTAAGATTTCATAATTCTCTCTTTTGCCAACACGATAAACCGAGTGGGCATCTCGGCTGTGATTCTGTTTTGACCAATGGAAATTCCTTTTTGGCCTTGTGCACTTTCAACTTCTTTTCTTCAGATTTGGCACTTTGACTCTCAATAATTGGTTGCTTCGTCTCATTGCCTTTAGTAGCCAATGTCAACACTTTAATTGGCTCTTTATTATTTGAGATCAAAGCTGAAGTAGCACACTTACGACCATCTCTTTTCATGCGGTAAACTTTCTTTACCACCTCTTTCTTCTTCCTTGAGCTCTGGACCGATTCCTTATGATTGAAACGGTCTTTAACAGGTGATTGTCCAAATGTTGATCTTCTCGGAGGTGCATAATATTGGTGAGATGGTTTAAAATAAGATGGGGAATGTGCCCTTGTATCATACATGTCCCATGAAGGATATGAATCTACATGAGCATAGGGAGGCATCCACGACATTGGCATTGGCGTCCCAAAATAAGGATATGAATATGTTGCATTAAAATTATCACTTTGCCAATACTGATCCTGATATTTGCGCCTTGGGGTGATCTTGGTTTATTTGCATGATTTGGCCGATAAGCATTCTTCTCTTCACTCTTCTTTTGATATTTATCCAAGAGCTCAGCGAAGGTGATTTTTGATCTCTTACACTTGCGCTTATTTCGGCCTTTGTTTTCTTTTGGTTTGCTTCGAACGATCATTGGATTTTCTTGCCGCCCCCAGTCCTTGGCGTCTTGATTGTAGATTCAATGGAATTCTCGCCCTCAAGATTATGTTCAATGTGCTCTTCGACAACTTGATTACTTGAAAGCTCGATCCTATCACCTGCAGTTTTTACCTTCTCTTTAAATGGACCGTCTTGAAGCAGCCGATGCAAAAACCTTTTGCCACCAGGACCAATTGGAATAGACTCGTCATCTATTGGTGTCTCAACAAATTTTAATCGTCCTTTATCAATGGCCGATTTAACTATTTGACGAAACATATTGCAATCCTCAAAACTATGCTTGAACAAATCATGCAACTTACAATACATTCGTCCTTGGATAGATGGCTTGACATGGTGATCAAGAATTCCAACGTAATTATTTCTCAACAACAAATTAAATATTTGATCACACATGCTTGAATTGAAGGTAAACTTTTTATTCTCTAGCCGATCTTGTTGTGAGAACGACTTTGGAGTTAAGCAAACGAATGGTTCATATTTTGCATCACCCCCTTCGGCTATGCATTGTGTTTTGCACTCTATCTCCGATGTCTTTGGATAAGAAACTATACTGGCATCAGTTTGCTCAGAGGATTTTAACCTTGGCTTCAAATTTATGAAACGAGAATAGTTAGAACATACATGTCTCAATTGAGACCAAGTGTAAGCCAAGTAAGAAATAAGCAAAGCTACCCAATTAGATATAAGTTTTAGATAAAGCAATGGGGAAGGCCTTGCCTGCAATAATTTTTTGCTATCGGTTTTTCTGAATGGTGCAATTTGTTGATCGGTATGCTTTGTGACAATCTGATTGCTAACAAATAAATTACCCATCTTCATTGGTCTCTCAATATTTCTTATGAAGATTTTTCTAATATATGCATGAACAACTAAGTCATGACCAAATTTGAAAACAGGTAAATTAATTGCTAGACATACCTCTTCAAATATGTTGGGAGAGCATGATGGTGGTGTGACTTGAAGAATATCTTGCTCCGCCTTCGGATAGTTCCCCAACGCCTTGTCATCATCTTTTTCTTGATTTCGTGCATCATTAGTTTGAAGATCCTTGTCCACCAAACTTTCTTCGGCTACTTGTTCTTGTTCTTGAAGCTCGTCAAGTTCGATGGCACGAAACTCATAGGGCAGGAAGTAGCTTCCATTAACTTCAGAAAAATCAAGTATGGCTCTCTTGCTATACTTTCCATGCCCTTTCTCAACAATGTTTTCCTCTTTGGATTTGATGGATTCAGAATATATACTACTTGATTCGGCTTTTTCACCTGAAACACTTTTAGTCTCCGAATCATCTTTCTTTTCATCGGTTATATCAATTGGCAAGGCTTATTTTCTTTGAGCCAATTCCTTATCAATTCTCTCTTGACGAAGTACTTGCACCCTATCGCACAAAGCTTTAACTCCCCTCTCAATCTCAGCCCGCTCTAGATTAGTTTGGCCCCCAATGCTTTTAGAATCTTTCAGCAATGAAGTGTTAGTGTTGCCGAAATTTTGCAATTGTGTATGGGGTATATAATAAGCTGCGGTACTAGGTGGAGGTGTATGCACTGCTGTATAACCATATGCTCTTTCGCCAATTCTATCAATGCATGTAGTTTCATCTTCTTGCAAAAATCTAGCCTTTATAGCAGCATAATTAGGAAACAACCCCTTTTCATATTGTTTAAGGCAAAGAGCACTTATTCTCTTGTTTTGTGCCAAGCTCTTTTTTAACGCAGCCACAACTGCTTCTGGAAGGGATTGCTCCGCAATACTTTCAGATTCTATCGGCAATGATTCGTGAGTGTTGCCGAAATTATCGAATTGCGTAGAGTATGCATTATATGCTACAGTATTGCACATGTGTTGCTGTAAATTTTTCACTTATTCGGCAATGACCATGAAGATGCGAAGCCGAATTATGAACATCTACAGTTGCATACGGTGCTGAGAAATTACTAACATGGGGTGTAGCATATGATGGTTGAGAGTAACTAGCCGAATAGCTAGCAGTAGCATGGCCAATTCTTCCATCCATCGGCAAGTTTGGATTCACATACTGCAAATTAGTTGCTGATGAATAAAAAGGTGAAACGCTTTCTTGTACGCTATTCGAAATTTTAACATGAGGTGTTTCAAACTGATTAATCGAACCCATCATGTTGTTCATCGACATATGGATTTGTGGGGTTGCCAATGCATGAGGGTGGGGATACATATGTTGCATGTTGCTAAAATCATAAGAGTTTGAAGCACAAAGATTATTTTGCATCGGCCCTTGCGCATAATTAGATGCATGATTGATAAAACTAGGGCTAGCCGATACATTATGCTCATTAGGCGATCTAGCAACAACATATGAATTATTTGCATCTACAAAGGGGAGTTGAGTGTTCATATTACCTTCGTAAATTGCAAACCCTAGATGACGATCTCTTCGTAGCAAGAACGGGCTGGAGACCGTTCGAAGCTTCGTCCCTAGCGGAGTCGCCAAAAAGTGTGTTCGCACACGAACATGTCACCGTGAACCCTCGTTGCCGGGGGTGATGCACCGTAGCTCACGTCGAAGGAGACCCACCGGAAGCGCGGTACACAAGGCAATCCGACGGGCGCTTTTGTACACCCGAAACCCCACACGCCTGGGAGGGACCCCGCCAAGGCGCGCAACGGCTATGGGCTGCCCTAGGTCGACCTGATCGCCCCTAGGGCCTCGTGGATCGCTGCCCTGCAATGAAGAAGAACAAGCGAAGAACGAGGAAGAAAAGAACAAAGGAGAGAGATGAATGTAAAGGTAAAAGATGATAAATTGATATGTTCGATTGTGTGTGTTCAATCGGCCATCACCCTTTACATATATATGAGGAGGCTGGACTTCCCGTATAAGAAAAGGACTCATATCACGTCCAAATCATCAAAAGTTACCCTAACTCGGACTACGAGGGCTAGAACTTCCGGGCTGAAATTATATCATGTAGCCCTCTTGCACTGAATCTGCAGGCCGCATACTACTTTGGATGACGATGGTCCCAAAAGCAAAGTGTAGATCTTGCAATGGAGAAAAACTCTTCAGTTGATCACTTTTTCATCCGAGGTAATCTTGATGTCGAAATCGGCCCCGCAAATCTGCAAACAATGTTAAAAATCCAGTTTCTGGGGTGCACCGCGTGCAAACTTTCGGTTTAGCCCGGAACCTCCCCGGAACTTCCAGGGCAAACTTATGCAGCACATTGTTTTGGCTCTAACTATTGCATACGAACTCCGATTTGGACGTTTTTATATCGATATCGATCGTCTCGACGAGACGAAGACAATCCGTGTAGAAACATTTCTCATATAAGGCCATCTAGGGGGGGGGGCGTAATCAGCCGAATAGTGTTCTGAATACAAAATTCGAGTACTTCAGACACAACTTCGGCCTTAGAGATGAGACCGGATGGCTATGGCCCAAATACGAAAGTTTCTCCTTTTGACGATACAGAACTTTCTCACTTTGAGCACTTCTCCATTTGAGGCCATCTTAATTAAGTACTTGGCCGTGTCAAAATCTGGTGTCAACACATGCCCCCCTGTGTTTCGGCAAACTTGTGTGCCGAAAAATAACTTGCACCATGCTTTTTCTAAGGACTATCTCAACACTCCATCGGCCATTTTTCATGTTCTTAGGACGAAAAGTATATATCGGCCATTGCTTGCTTGAACCTCTTGATGCTAACTTGGGTGAAAACTTCTCAGTTTCTATAACAATCCAGTGATAAGGTTCCATAGACCAAAACCATCCTCTGAAGCACATTGTTCTCCCTTTTGCTAGGATTTTGCAGATAATCAAGAATGAACTTCCTTCAATCCTTACTTCATCTCCATAATATTTTCATTAGTGGCTGAGATGGTGAGCTCCAATTTGGCCTTACCTGTGTTGGCAATAATAAGCATCAGCTATTGATAGATGTGCAATACACCATGACCAACATGGTATCCGAATGCTTGCTATGCCAACTCTCTCCAATTGTCATGTATAGCTATATGAAGAATATCAAAACAACCCAAGGTAAATTTTATGTCTAGACATACCTCAAGATAAATTAAAAGTGATTCGTCAAAACATTGATAACCATTGGACATTTGTTGCACTACCAATAACGAATCACCGAAAGCCTCAATATGTATAGCACCTATAGCAAGGAAAATCTGTTATCCGAATAACAATGCATATTCGTCTTTGATCATTTCTGCATAAATATTTCAAGCGGCATGAGGCTTCACAAAATAGCACCATAAGGAGATATATAAACAACACCAACACCTTGGCCATTGCTACAAATTTAACCATCAATATATAATCTCCATGGTACTAGAGAGATCAAGCTAAAATCAATATTATGCATGATTTCAATATGATGCTCAATAATAAAATCAACGATGATTTGGCCTTACGTAAATTCTGAAAACTAATAAGCCAAATCATACCCAATCAACATATAAGTTCACTTCGCAGTTTTGGTGAATTGGTCTATGCATAATATCTTCAATGGCATCAATTTGACAAATTTCTATGCAAGCACTTATCTCAATCTATACTCAAACTAAGGACGATGTTAGAATAGTACACCGGCCATTCTTAGATATATTCTAAGGGAGATAGATAAGTATCGGCCATTACCATGAGGTACATGTAGAATTCACCCACCAAAGTATGTATAGACGAAATAAACAAATGAAATAGAAATAAAATATTTCGGCCCCTTTGTATTAGCAACAAATTGTAACTAACCAAATGTATAGTGATTTGGTAATACCCTATTATGATATAGAAAATTATGTCGCATCCATGGATCAAAATAAATCCATGGAGGGTAGTTGATCATGCCTATGGATGAATTCCATGGCAAAGTCATCAATGGCATTGTTGAAGAAAATGGAAGATGTGCTAACCGAAGATTTTGATGTTGTGATGCACACCTTCGGCTTAATTGTTTGTTGCTTCCATTCTTCTCTTTCTTCACTTTAATTGTCTTATTGAAATAGAACCATGTACATCCTTTTTGTTATGATTGTTCTTCTTGGGAACCCATGCCATGTTCTTCTGTGTCAGCTCTTGTGCACTAAGATTTCATAATTCTCTCTTTTGCCAACACGATAAACCGAGTGGGCATCTCGGCTGTGATTCTGTTTTGACCAATGGAAATTCCTTTTTGGCCTTGTGCACTTTCAACTTCTTTTCTTCAGATTTGGCACTTTGACTCTCAATAATTGGTTGCTTCGTCTCATTGCCTTTAGTAGCCAATGTCAACACTTTAATTGGCTCTTTATTATTTGAGATCAAAGCTGAAGTAGCACACTTACGACCATCTCTTTTCATGCGGTAAACTTTCTTTACCACCTCTTTCTTCTTCCTTGAGCTCTGGACCGATTCCTTATGATTGAAACGGTCTTTAACAGGTGATTGTCCAAATGTTGATCTTCTCGGAGGTGCATAATATTGGTGAGATGGTTTAAAATAAGATGGGGAATGTGACCTTGTATCATACATGTCCCATGAAGGATATGAATCTACATGAGCATAGGGAGGCATCCACGACATTGGCATTGGCGTCCCAAAATAAGGATATGAATATGTTGCATTAAAATTATCACTTTGCCAATACTGATCCTGATATTTGCGCCTTGGGGTGATCTTGGTTTATTTGCATGATTTGGCCGATAAGCATTCTTCTCTTCACTCTTCTTTTGATATTTATCCAAGAGCTCAGCGAAGGTGATTTTTGATCTCTTACACTTGCGCTTATTTCGGCCTTTGTTTTCTTTTGGTTTGCTTCGAACGATCATTGGATTTTCTTGCCGCCCCCAGTCCTTGGCGTCTTGATTGTAGATTCAATGGAATTCTTGCCCTCAAGATTATGTTCAATGTGCTCTTCGACAACTTGATTACTTGAAAGCTCGATCCTATCACCTGCAGTTTTTACCTTCTCTTTAAATGGACCGTCTTGAAGCAGCCGATGCAAAAACCTTTTGCCACCAGGACCAATTGGAATAGACTCGTCATCTATTGGTGTCTCAACAAATTTTAATCGTCCTTTATCAATGGCCGATTTAACTATTTGACGAAACATATTGCAATCCTCAAAACTATGCTTGAACAAATCATGCAACTTACAATACATTCGTCCTTGGATAGATGGCTTGACATGGTGATCAAGAATTCCAACGTAATTATTTCTCAACAACAAATTAAATATTTGATCACACATGCTTGAATTGAAGGTAAACTTTTTATTCTCTAGCCGATCTTGTTGTGAGAACGACTTTGGAGTTAAGCAAACGAATGGTTCAGATTTTGCATCACCCCCTTCGGCTATGCATTGTGTTTTGCACTCTATCTCCGATGTCTTTGGATAAGAAACTATACTGGCATCAGTTTGCTCAGAGGATTTTAACCTTGGCTTCAAATTTATGAAACGAGAATAGTTAGAAGATACATGTCTCAATTGAGACCAAGTGTAAGCCAAGTAAGAAATAAGCAAAGCTACCCAATTAGATATGAGTTTTAGATAAAGCAATGGGGAAGGCCTTGCCTGCAATAATTTTTTGCTATCGGTTTTTCTGAATGGTGCAATGTGTTGACCGGTATGCTTTGTGACAATCTGATTGCTAACAAATAAATTACCCATCTTCATTGGTCTCTCAATATTTCTTACGAAGATTTTTCTAATATATGCATGAACAACTAAGTCATGACCAAATTTGAAAACAGGTAAATTAATTGCTAGACATACCTCTTCAAATATGTTGGGAGAGCATGATGGTGGTGTGACTTGAAGAATATCTTGCTCCGCCTTCGGATAGTTCCCCAACGCCTTGTAATCATATTTTTCTTGATTTCGTGCATCATTAGTTTGAAGATCCTTGTCCACCAAACTTTCTTCGGCTACTTGTTCTTGTTCTTAAAGCTCGTCAAGTTCGACGACACGAAACTCATAGGGCAGGAAGTAGGTTCCATTAACTTCAGAAAAATCAAGTATGGCTATCTTGCTATACTTTCCATGCCCTTTCTCAACAATGTTTTCCTCTTTGGATTTGATCGATTCAGAATATATACTACTTGATTCGGCTTTTTCAACCGAAGCACTTTTATTTTCTGCATCATATTTCTTTTCACCGGTTATATCAATTGGCAAGGCTTCTTTCCTTTGAGCCAATTCCTTATCAATTCTCTCTTGACGAAGTACTAGCACCCTATCGCGCAAAGCTTTAACTCACCTCTCAATCTCAGCCCGCTCTAGATTAGTTTGGCCCCCAATGCTTTTAGAATCTTTCGGCAATGAAGTGTTAGTGTTGCCGAAATTTTGCAATTGTGTATGGGGTATATAATAAGCTGCGGTACTAGGTGGAGGTGTATGCACTGCTGTATAACCATATGCTCTTTCGCCAATTCTATCAATGCATGTAGTTTCATCTTCTTGCAAAAATCTAGCCTTTATAGCAGCATAATCAGGAAACAACCCCTTTTTCATACGAGGGCTGGAACTTCCGGTCTGGCCCGGAACTTCCGGGCTGAAATTATATCAAGTAGCCCTCTTGCACTGAATCTGCAGGTCACATACTACTTCGGATGACGATTGTCCCAAAAGCAAAGTGTAAATCTTGGAATGGAGAAAAACTCTTCAGTTGATCACTTTTTCATCTGAGGTAATCTTGATGTCGAAATCGGCCCCGCAAATCTGCAAAAAAGTTAAAATTCCAGTTTTCGGGGAGCACCGCGTGCAAACTTTCGGTTTAGCCCGGAACCTCCCCGGAACTTCCTGGGCAAACTTATGTAGCACACTGTTTTGGCTCTAACTTTTGCATACGAACTACGATTTAGACGTTTTTATATCGAAATCGATCGTCTCGACGAGACGAAGACAATCCATGTAGAAACATTTCTCATATGTGGCCATCTTGGGGGGCGTAATCAGCCGAATAGTGTTCTGAATACAAAATCTGAGTACTTCAAACACAACTTCGGCCTAAGAGATGAGACCGGATGGCTATGGCCCAAATATGAAAGTTTCTTCTTTTGACGATACGGAACTTTCTCACTTTGAGCACTTCTCCATTTGAGGCCATCTTAATTAAGTTGTTGGTTGTGTCAAAATCTGGTGTCAACAATGGCCCTCCTCTGGTGCTTTCTTCGCCCATTATTTCTCATATATTCCACAACTGACTTTCATGGAGTTTCAGGAATTTTGGAGTTGTGCAGAATAGGTCTCTAATATTTGCTGCTCTTCAGCCCAGAATTCCAGCTGCCGGCATTCTCCCTCTTCATGTAAACCATGTAAAATAAGAGAGAATAGGCATAAGTATTGTGACATATGGTGTAAGAACAGCCCATAATGCAATAAATATCGATATAAAAGCATGATGCAAAATGGATGTATCAACTCTCCCAAGCTTAGACCTCGCTTGTCCTCAAGCGGAAGCCAATAACGAAAAATATGTCCACATGTTTAGAGATAGAAGTGTTGATAAAATAAAATATGGACATGAGGGCATCATGATCATTTTTATAACAGCAACATATATATATATATATATATATATATATATTGTCATATAATTTCTTATCCTAAAGTAACAATCTATTCATAATGTAAAGTATGAATCAGAAACTTCACTGAAAACTAACAAACTATAATCTCAATCACTGAAGCAATTGCAATTTATCATAACATCAGAAATAGTCAATATAAGAGCTTTTCAGCAAGTCCACATACTCAACTATCATTTCGTCTTTCACAATTGCTAACACTCACGCAATACTTATGGATAATAGTTCATGACAACAATGTTTCCTCCCAACCTTTTACCTCCAGGCTGGCTCGTGAGGGGCGAAGAGATCAAGGCAAGGCGAACCTCGTGAGGTTCCAATGATGTAAGCCATGATGATCAAGACCAGGCGGGCGCCAGCACGCATAGTGTCCTCGTTTCCTCATTGGTACTAAGGAGGCAAGCGCAGGTGAGGAGTTCCAAGGCATCAGGCAAAGGTTTCCATATCGGTGCAACAAGACCAAGACCAGCAGAACGGCAGGACACAGGTCACCGTGGAGCCCAAGACGGCGTCACCACCAGAGCCTTTGGCAGGTGAAGACTACTTTTGTCAGGATAACTTGTACTAGTTGTCTCACTTCGAATTTGGCCATTGTGGGATCCCTTCCCGCTCAATATTTGGGGAGAGAACCAGGGCCTCAATAAATAGGACTAGCCACCACCATAGCTAGGGGATCGATCGGATCAAGGATGGGAGCCATTCCATCCTTAGCCTCACACAAGTTCACCAAGCACAAGAACACCTCTCCTCAGGAGGCTGTTCTTCCCTTGTAACTGTTCATCCTCAGCCGAAGAGGCAATCCACCACACCACACTGGAGTAGGGTATTACACCACAACGGTGGCCCGAACCTATATAAATCTTGTGTCTCGTGTTCTTTGGGTTCGTCAAGCTAGGCCGTGAGATCGTTGAGTGTGCGAGCTTGAGAGGGGGGAGATCTTCGTGTGCACCCCAGTGTTCGAACCTCAAGGGTTTTGCCGGAACCCGAAATCTGACACTGGTGGTGGAGTTTCATCCTGAGAGCTTGCTTCTGATTTTTCCAGGGCAAAAGACTTCATATAGCCAAAGATGGGCACCGGAGGCCTGCCAGGGGGCCCATGAGGCAGGGGGGTGGCCCCCTCTGGTGCTTCCTTCGCCCAATATTTTTTATATATTCTAAAACTGACTTCCGTGGAGTTTCAGGACTTTTGGAGTTGTGCAGAATAGGTCTCTAATATTTGCTCTTTTTCTAGCCCAGAATTCCAGCTGCCGAAATTCTCCCTCTTCATGTAAACCTTGTAAAATAAGAGAAAATAGGCATAAGTATTGTGACATAATCTCTAATAACAGCCCATAATGCAATAAATATCGATATAAAACCATGACGCAAAATGGACGTATAAACTCCCCCAAGCTTAGTCCTCGCTTGTCCTCGAGCGGAGGCCAATATCGAAAAATATGTCCACATGTTTAGAGATAGAGGTGTCGATAAAATAAAATACGGATATGAGGGCATCATGATCATACTTATAACAAGAAGATATATATATGTATATATATAGCATGGATTTTCTATCCACACTAGCTAGGGTGGATGTTATCGAAACTGTTGATACTCTTTGAGATCCGCACCTTTGAGTGGATAAGGTTCCGAATTTTTGAATTGTTGAATTTCTCCATGACGCAAGAGGAAAGCACAGCTGAACCTTTATGCAGGCGTATCCCGAAACGGCAGTGGTTGCGAGGGAGCTACGTCAGGCAAACTTATGCCAGGGAACTACTTCAGGGAGTACTAAAAATTCTGAGCTGCGGCGTGCGGGCATTTAAATATTTCCATTTTTGTTTAGCTAAATGAACACGGTTCAACACCGCTTGGACTAGTAAATGAACTACGACGTGATGAACTCGTTTTTGCAGCCAAAAAGCCTCGTAGAATGCAGCCAAAAGTGTGTACAGAGTATAAATGTGGTTCCACTGTCACGCCAGACCAAACTTTTCTGGATACAAAAGAGCATACAAAGTTCAAACAATTGCAAAGAAAGTTCTGGGTTGTTGCAAGTAGGTTTAACAAAGAGTATGAGATAGTATGTAAGAAAAAGTCACACCACCATCGGGCTTCGGGCCATGGGGGAGAGGCAACAGCGAGCGGATTAGGATATTGGGTGAGCATGACCGCCATGGAGAAGAAAGGGGTCCAGGAACTCCTCCTCCTGCAGCTCGAGGACGACCCACACCATAGACTAGCGGAGAATCCATCCCGAAGCCAACGACCTCGTCGGGTCGACACCCTGCTACCGTAGCGGGGATAGTGCATGTCGCGCTGGTCGGGGGAGACGACGACCTCCCGCATCAGACAAGGACGATGGAGACGGGCACCTAGCCACCCACGTCGTGCTGGGATTGGCAAGCATCCCCTTCGATGGGGTTGGGAGGGAGGGGTGGCCAGCTTGCTAGTAGATGAGTGGTCGGCACAAAGGGAGACGGTTGCACTAGGGAGGAGGAAGGGGAGGCTGGCTGGCCGGGAAGGGGAGACGGTTGCACTAGGGAGGAGGAAGGGGAGACAGTTGCACTAGGGAGGAGGAAGGGGAGATTGCTAGATTTGAGAGGAAGATGAAAGAGGCCGGAGAGCTCCGTTGATGGTGAAGGAGAAGAGGGGACGGTGCTCTCCCTCCAGATCTCGGGCGGCTCGCATGTCACTATGGCAGAGAATGGGTTGGAGAAAAAACTGATGGCACGAGGCCATGTTCACATGTGGTGCTCGGTGAAACAGTATGGATGCTTGGATATGAGAGAGAGAGGAGGCGCAGAGGGCGGCATGGTACAGACTGTAGGCGCCAGATTAAAGATGGTCTGCCGGAAAAGACGTGTGCTAACATGTGATATTTGTTGGATTCAAGTGTGTTCAGAATTACTCAGATGGCGTGCTGCTGGTCATGTACACTGTCCAAACGTTTTTGTTTTCTACTACATGGAGAGATTCCTAGCTAGTTCAGTTAACCACGACATGAGCTGGTAAAAAAAACCACGACATCAGCTGGAGCTCAGGGTCACGTGTGCTCCTTTTCCTATTTTTCTCTTAACCTAGTACTACACTAAAATTGGATGCCCAGCAAAAGTTTTTTTAATCTCTGTGTCACGCAAAAAAAAGTTAAGAGCAATAGAATGAGAAAGATAGAGATGAAATAATATTTTTTGTTTCACTTTCACTATCTTTCACATGTACAATGAGCAGTGTCAAGTTATACAAAGGGAATAAACTCAAAGAAGTCTTAGACGACCGAGCGAATCAGTAATCTCGCGTCGCCCTGCGCGGGCGACAGCCCTAGCGCCGCCGCCGCCCTCCCTTCTTAGCTCCTCCCTCGTTGTTGCCTCAGACGGCCGCCGGGTAATCCCGAGGCATTGTAGAGGAAGGTGGGGGTAGGCCTCTGCTACTTCGCCTCGAGCATGGAGGGCATCGGGCTCCGGGGCGGCGGCCACAGTTTGAACGGAGCCGCCAGTCCCGATGCAAGGTGGCAGCATGGACCGGAGTTCTTGGGCGTGGCCTCGGGAACTCTAATAAATTGCCTCCTCTCTTTCTCTCTCTCTCTCTCTCTCAGCTTTTAGTTTTAGCTGACCAGATCTTAGTACGAATATGAGTGCGCTTTTCATAAGTTCATATGGCATCTCAAGGGCTATAACAAACCTCTCACCCTCTCCCATCTCACACACGCGCTCTATCGGCCTCAGTCACCTCTCTCTCTCACACGCACATGAACATAATTGATCTCAATCACCCCCTCCTCTTTGTCTCCTTTGTGCGCACCTTATGGATCTGGTATTGAGCACGAAGAACTTTATTTTTGTGCATCATGAACTCTTTTCAAATATGCCCGGCACCTTCAATGTGGTCACGTGGCGCTTTCCCAATAATTGTGTTATGTAGGTGGTGCTAACGAATCAACACTTTCATATGGATGGCCGAGGGCGGCCAGGCTAGTGGGCTAAGGGTGCAACATGCATGATATAGAAAGTGCATGTCCAATTTAAAAGATGCACACATACGACTGTGCAAGGTTCGGGCAATGTAAAATAAAGGTTCTCGTGTCAGTCCATAATTATTTTTTCCTCTTATGCCAACTCAATAGACATATATTTTAAGTGAGATTCACCATATCTCTTGTAGGCACCTAGAGTAAATCCCTATCCATTAGACCAACACACGTGTGCATGCGATAGAGACATAGAGCAAGGGCAGAGTATGTAGATTTTCAATAGTGGCGATGGGCCGTCAGACAGAGCTCCCCCACACCGCCCACACAACCGTGGCGACCAATCCGCACCTGAGCCATGTGCTCTGCCCAGGTTCATCGTGGCTCACACCACCTAGCCCGCCGACCCAGCCTTCGGAACGAACTCTCAACTCCCACCATGGCACAGGGATGCCGCAGACTGGTAAAGGAAAGAGCACCTCTGAGACCGCCCCACCGCACCATCGGGAACTAGGGCCACTATCACGACCAATCTAGTTCCTCCAAATCTTGGCGATGGCAAGGTCGGGAGGCCCCTCTGCCTCTCTCCCCGGGTAGCCTCTGCCGCCATTGACTAACCATGGACACAAGCTAGTGGAGATCATCGTCTAACAAGGTCCGCCACCAGTCGCGGGTGCAAGCCGCACGAGCAGAACAGGGAGAGTCCAACCACCATTGTCATGCCACCATCTCCACTAGTCGACCGACATGGAAGGGGCGGATGCCCCGCAGGACTCGCCACCCACGACCCGCACCGCTTGAGGACTGAATTTGGTCGCATCGCCGCATCCATCATCTCTTGCCCCAAGCGCGTGCACCACTCCAGGTCGCCCGTTATTACCGTCGCTACATTATCGTCAACGACTTGCTCCGTTGCGCAGCCTAGCGCCGCAGCGAGGCCGGGTCACCTCAGCTCGCACCTAAACTCCAACGCCGCCACCGACTATAGATCCCCGCCGCCACCGGCTATGACTGGGCTTCACCCGGCCTAGAGCAGCATCGACGTTTATTTTACAGGGAGTATTGATCATGTCTTTTTTGGCGACCAGTTTTCAACCCAAACTAAGTTTCATGTGTTGCCATATAATCAAAACTAAAAAAATGGAAGAATATTTACCACAAGGTCATGGTAAATACTCACTAAAACTGGCTGTCGAGATAAACAAATAAGTCAATGCTCAACCGCCGAGACAGACGACAGTGGCCTACTTCCTGATTGCCTCACTTATTCTGTCAATGCTTCTTTCAAGAATGCTCTATAGAGAAGATGGATGTGATCCGTGATCCCACTCACGAGCAGCTATAGCCAGGACCACTATGTCTCTCGAATGCAAGTAGGCCATTGTTATCCCATATAGAATACTTAGAGATAAAAGGCTTGAGAAAGATTGAGGATGCATGGATGTTCATATATTTCGCTATCAACTCTTATTTCGTGATCCACCTCAGATCAGAAATTCAAATGTACAATCCTGGTCCTGGATGGAGATCACACCGGAAATATCACAACTCAAAGTGGCAGTTCATAGTTGATTACAGCAGCAACAGCCTAAACCATACTAGTAAGTACTTGGGAACATTGATGTGAAAGTGGGAATCATCTTGGATAATCTAGAGCCTCCACTCCAGTACACGTCCCTGGCAGCATCAGCATTGTTGTGGTCGATGACGCCGGCGCTGGCGCACTGCGAAGTCCATGGTCCTGCGGGAGACGAGAGACGGGATGCCAAGTTGCCGACGCAGAGCGGGAGACAGCGGAGGCCGACTCGACGCAGTCGGTAGTTTGGGCACACAGCGCAACGGCGGACTGCGCGGCGGCCATGCCAAGTCCAAACTCACAGCCCATCTGTTAGACCTAGACAACAAAATTCATGGAATATTGGAAAAGGGGAAGCAACTAAATGATAAAAGAGGTCCAAATTCAACATGCGTTTCACTTACAGATTTACATCTCCCTAAAGTTCTCAACAGCAGAAGTTAAAACTTAAAAGTTCTTGAGAAACAGCTACACAGTTCACACAAGATTGGAAAAGGAAAGTGAAACTAAATGACCAGATGTAACACTACACCATGTTGTGAAATTCATCGATGCAGTGGCAACATGCAATGATTGGCCCAATCACAAATCCAACAACATGAGCAAAAAAGAACTTGAATGAATCCAGCAGAGCCATGCGGAGCCTAGTACCTGAACGGCCGAGCCGCACGAGGGGGGAGGGGGGGAGGGGGACTCCCTGGAAGATGCATCTCTCCTGGACTGGCGATGGTGTATAGGAGACCACGGATCTGGTCACCATCGGGTAAGGCTACGTCGAACGACGGTGGAGGAACGAGAGGAAAAGGGTTGAGGGCGGGCTAGAAGCCTGCACCAAGTGGAACTATGGGAGAGAGAAGAAGATCAATGGAGCAGGGAGAGAAGGTGGATGGATCAGAGAGAGAAGAAAGGGATGAGTGGTGTGCTAGATGGGGGAGAAAGGCATTGGAGACAAGGGCCGTGGAGACAAAGGAGGCTCGGGCTTGGCGGAACATCTGACCACGCACCTTTCGTCAGGCTCGGTACCAAAGGTGCATGGGCAGAGGACTAGCAAGCTGCCACTTTGGCAACCTATGGCTGTCCCTACTGGGCTATGCACAGCGGTGCGTGGTCCAGTGTCATCTATATAAGGAAATAAGTGGCAATCACCTAATATACACAAAATGAAAAAGAGGAAAGAGGAGGGACCAGATCCCAACGGACAATGTGCGTCTCTGATTGCAGCCGTTCGAGTGAAGTTTCATAAGTTTGCTTTTTCCTATATAGATATATATGTTGTCATATGATTTCTTATGCTAAAGTAACAATTCATTCAGAATTTCAAGTATGAATCGGAAATTTCATTGAAAACCAACAAACTATAATCTCAGTCATTGAAGCAATTGCAATTTATCATAACATCGGAAAGAGTCAATATAAGAGCTTTTCAGCAAGTCCACATACTCAACTATCATTTAATCTTTCAGAATTTCTAACACTCACACAATATTTATGGGTATAAAGTTTTAATCGGACACAGAGAAAGATAGGGGCTTATAGTTTTTCCTCTCAACCTTTTACCTCAAGGGTAATGTCAACGATAATAGTTCATGAAAACTCACATCCAATTAGCTATATATATCAGGATCTTTCCAACACACAGTGCTTGCCAAAGGATAAAATGTAAAAAGGAAAGGTGAAGATCACCATGACTCTTGTATAAAGTACAAGACAAGAATAAAAGATAGGCCCTTCGTAGAGGGAAGCAGAGGTTGTCATGTGCTTTTATAGATGGATGCATAAAATCTTAATGCAAAAGAACGTCACTTTATATTGCCACTTGTGATATGGACCTTTATTATGCAGTCCGTCGCTTTTATTTCTTCCACATCACAAGATCGTATAAAGGTCATTTTCTCCACACTAATAAATCATACATATTTAGAGAGCAATTTTTATTGCTTGCAACAATGACAACTTACTTGAAGGATCTTACTCAATCCATAGGTAGATATGGTGGACTCTCATGGCAATGCTGGGTTTGAGGATATTTGGAAGCACAAGTAGTATCTCTACTTGGTTCAAAGAATTTGGCTAGCATGTGGGGGAAAGGCAAGCTCAACATGTTGGATGATCCATGACAAGATAAATTATTTCGGATGTAAGAAGGCATAACCCATTACGTTGTCTTCCTTGTCCAACATCAACTTTTTAGCATGTCATATTTTAATGAGTGCTCAAAATCATAAAATATGTGCAAGATAGTATATTTATATGTGAGAACCTATCTTTCTTTATTACTTCCTATTAATTGCAACGATGACCAAAACTATGTTTGTCAACTCTTAACAACTTTTATTCATCATACTCTTTATATATAAAGTCATTACTCTCCATAAGATCCTTACGATCTCTTTAATTCTTTTTATTCTTCCTCTTCTCTTTTATTTTTATTCCCTCAAGATCATAGCAAGATAATCAAGCCCTTGACTTAAAACTAATCTTTATTGTATATAACTCACGAACTCGATTACATAGAAAGATCATAAAACAAAACTCAAAACTAGATCATACTAAGAACTTTATTCTACTAGATCAAAATATTACCAAAAGGATCTAACTAAGAAAAACGGTAAAGATAGGAGTATGATGGTGATACGATATCGGGGCACCTCCCCCAAGCTTGGCAGTTGCCAAGGGGAGTGCCCATACCCATGTGTTTATGACTCTTTCTTCGGAGGTGGTGATGATGGAGTTGTTGATGATGTGGTGTCGCACATCGAGTGTAAGAGATCCTCCAATTTGCGAATAATGCCCTTGAGTGTGGTGATATGCTCCTTCAACAAAATATTTTCACGTGTGAGATACTTGTTTTGTATGCGAGCTAACTCAATCATCTTGAAAGCTTCAATCTCAGTTGGGGTAAGAATATTATAATGAGGTTGAAGGATGACTTCTTCTTATGCTGCGGGAGCTTGATCCTCCGTGGCCTTCTTGATCCTATCATCCTTGTTGATCTCCCGGGGTTCTTCTCTCTTCAGCTCTATCTTCATTAGCCAAGCATCACCGCCTTCATTGTTGGGGGAGGGGGCGACATGATGCCTGGCCTTGACAACTCTGGCAAAAAACAGCTCAAAACAAAAACAGAGGATATTTGCGTGGTACGGTGGTCAAAACCTTCAAAAGATTATATAGTGAATTTTTACCGACCAAAAGAAGTATCATGCAAGAAAACGGAGTCTGGAGAGCACACGAGGTGCCCACAAGGCAGGGGGGCGCGCCCTCCACCCTCGTGAATGCCTCGTGTCCTCTTCGGACTACTTCTTATTTTCCTATTTTCTTAAATATTCCAAAACGGAGAAAAATTGCTATTAGAACTGTTTTGGAGTCAGTTTACTTACCGTACCACATACCTATTCCTTTTCAGAGTCTGAAACGTTCTGAAAAGTGTCCCTTATGTATTCCTCCGGGGTTACGGTTTCAATAACATTAGTTTCAACATTTATGGGACTACGTGAGATATAATGTTTGATTCTTTGACCATTCACCACCTTCAGATTCGTGCCCTCGAAATTGTTAATTTTTATGGCACCGGAACGATAGACCTCCTCGATAACGTAAGGACCTTCCCATTTAGAGGGGAGTTTTCCTGCAAAAAATCTTAAACGAGAGTTGTACAGCAAAACATAATCACCTACATTAAACTCACACTTTTGTATTCTTTTGTCATGCCATCTTTTAACTTTTTCTTTAAACAGTTTGGCATTCTCATAGGCCTGGGTTCTCCACTCATCAAGTGAGCTAATGTCAAATAGTCTCTTCTCACCAGCAAGTTTGAAATCACAATTGAGCTCTTTAATGGCCCAATATGCCTTATGTTATAGTTCGAGAGGTAAGTGAGATGCTTTTCCATAAACCATTTTATACGGAGACATACCCATAGGATTTTTATATGCAGTTCTAAAGGCCCATAATGCAACATCAAGTTTCTTGGACCAATTCTTTCTAAATCTATTAACAGTCTTTTGTAAAATTAATTTAATCTCTCTATTACTCAAGTCCACTTGACCATGAGACTGTGGGTGGTATGGAGATGCAATTCTATGATTAACATCATACTTAGCAAGCATCTTACGAAAAACACCATGAATAAAATGTGAACCACCATCAGTCGTGAAATATCTAGGGACTCCAAACCTTAGAAAATTGACTTCTTTAAGCATCTTAATATAGGTGTTATGATCAGCACTATTAGTTGGAATAGCTTCCACTTAGTAACGTAATCAACAACAACTAAAATATGTGTATACCCATTAGAGGAAGGAAACGGTCCCATATAATCAAAGCCCCAAACATCAAATGGTTCAATAACAAGTGAATAGTTCATAGGCATTTCTTGACGTCTACTAATATTACCAATTCTTTGACATTCATCACAAGGCAAGACAAGCTTATGAGCATCTTTGAAGAGAGTAGACCAATAAAAACTGGGTTACAATACCTTATGTGCAGTACTATCTCCAGCATGGTGTCCTCCATAAGCCTCGGAGTGACACTTGGGTAGGATATGTTCCTGTTCATGCTCAGGTACACAACGTCTAATATCACCATCTACTCCTTCTTTATAAAGGTGTGGGTCATCCTAGAAGTAATGTCTTAAATCATGGAAAAACTTTTTCTTTTGTTGGTATGTGAAACTAGGTGGTATAAATTTAGCAACAATGTAATTACATAATCATCATACCATGGAGCAGTATGAGAAGCATTTATGATGGCTAATTGTTAATCAAGAAAGCTATCATCAATAGGTAGTGGGTCATCAAGAACATTCTCTAACCTAGACAAGTTGTCTGCAACGGGGTTCTCAGCTCCCTTTCTATCAATAATATGCAAATCAAATTCTTGTAATAAGAGAACCCATCTAATAAGTCTAGGTTTAGCATCTTTCATTTCCATGAGATGTTTAATAGCAACATGATCAGTGTGAATAGTTACTTTATAATCAACAATATAAGGCCTGAACTTATAAGCAAATACAACTGCTAAAAATTCCTTTTCAGTAGTAGCATAATTTCTCTGGGCATTGTCTAGAGTTTTACTGGCATATTGGATAACATTTAATTTCTTATCAACTCTTTGTCCTAGAATAGCACCTACATCATAATCACTAGCATCACACATAATTTCAAAGGGTAAATTCCAATCAGGAGGCTGAACAATAGATGCAGAAATCAAGGCTTTCTTAAGTATTTCAAATGCTTCTACACAATCCTCATCAAAGACAAAATGAACATCTTTTTGTAAGAGATTAGTCAGAGGCCTAGAAATTTTAGAGAAGTCTTTAATGAACCTCCTATAAAAACCGGCATGACCAAGGAAACTTCTTATACCTTTAATGTCCTTAGGAAATGACATCTTTTCAATAGCATCAACTTTAGCTTTATCAACTTCAATACCTCTTTCAGAAATTTTATGCCCCAAGACAATACCTTTATTAACCATAAAGTGGCACTTCTCCCAATTCAAGACAAGATTAGTTTCTTCACATCTCTAAAAAACTCGGTCAAGCTTGCTTAAGCAATCATCAAAAGAAGTTCCATAAACGAAGAAATCATCCATGAAAACATCAACAATCTTTTCACAAAAGTCAGAGAATATAGCAGCCATACATCTTTGAAAGGTAGCAGGTGCATTACATAAACCAAAAGGCATACGTATATAAGCAAAGGTACCAAAAGGGCAAGTAAAAGTGGTCTTTTGCTGATCCTCTTTTGACACGGGTATTTGAGAGAAACCAGAATAACCATCTAGAAAGCAGAAATGTGTATGTTTAGATAATCTTTCTAGCATTTGACCAATAAAACGTAAAGGTTAATGATCCTTTTTATTAACTTTATTTAATTTGTGGAAGTCAATTACCATTCTATAACCGGTAACAATTATTTGTGGGATCAATTCATCTTTATCATTAGGAACAATAGTAATACCTCCTTTCTTAGGGACACAATGGACAGGACTTACACACTGACTATTGATACGTCCATTTTGCATCATGCTTTTATATCGATATTTATTGCATTATGGGCTGTTATTACACATTATGTCACAATACTTATGCCTATTCTCTCTTATTTTACAAGGTTTACATGAAGAGGGAGAATGCCGGCAGCTGGAATTCTAGGCTGGAAAAGGAGCAAATATTAGAGACCTATTCTTCACAACTCCAAAAGTCTTGAAACTCCACGGAAGTCATTTTTAGCTTATATAAAAAATATTGGGTGAAGGAAGCACCAGATGGGGGCCACCCACCATCCACGAGGGTGGGGGCACACCCTACCCCCTGGGCGCGCCCCTGCCTCGTGGGCCCCCTGGTAGGCCTCCGGTGCACATATTTTGCTATATGAAGTCTTTCGCCCTAGAAAAAAATCAGAAGCAAGCTCTCGGGACGAAACTCCGCCACCACGAGGCGGAAACTTGGTGGAACAGATCTAGGGCTCCGACGGAGCTATTCTGCCGGGGAAACATCCCTCCGGGAGGGTGAAATCATCACCATTGTCATCACCATCGATCCTCTCATCGGGAGGGGGTCAATCTCCATCAACATCTTCACTAGCACCATCTCATCTCAAACCCTAGTTCATCTCTTGTATCCAATCTTTGTCCCAAAACCTTAGATTGGTACCTGTGGGTTGCTAGTAGTGTTGATTACTCCTTGTAGTTGATGCTAGTTGGTTTATTTGGTGGAAGATCATATGTTTAGATCCTTTATGCATATTAATACCCATCTGATTATGAACATGAATATGATTTGTGAGTAGGTACGTTTGTTCCTGAGTACATGGGAGAAGTCTTGCTATAAGTAGTCATGTGAATTTGGTATTCGTTCGATATTTTGATGAGATGTATGTTGTCTTTCCTCTAGTGGTGTCATGTGAACGTCGACTACATGACACTTCACCATTGTTTGGGCTTAGGGGCTGATGTGGATCCATATGTTTCATGCTATGGTTAGGTTTACCTTAATACTTCTTTTGTAGTTGCGATGCTTGCAAGAGGGGTTAATCATAAGTGGGATGCTTCTCCAAGGAAGGGCAGTACCCAAACACCAGTCCACCTACATATGAAATTATCAAAGTAACGAACGTGAATCATATGAGCGTGATGAAAACTAGCTTGACGATAATTCCCATGTGTCCTAGGGAGCGCTTTCCTTTATATAAGAGTTTGCCCAGGCTTGTCCTTTGATACAAAAAGGATTGGGCCATCTTGCAGCACCTTGTTTACTTTTATTACTTGTTACCCGTTACGAATTACCTTATCAGAAAACTATCTGTTACCGATAATTTGAGAGCTTGCAGAGAATACCTTACTGAAAACTGCTTATAATTTCCTTCTGCTCCTCGTTGGGTCTGACACTCTTACTTATCGAAAGGACTGCGATAGATCCCCTATACCTGTGGGTCATCAAGACTCTTTTCTAGCACCGTTGCCGGGGAGTGAAGCGCCTTTGGTAGGTGGAATTTGATAAGGAAAATTTTATATAGTGTGCTGAAATTTATAGTCACTTGTTACTATGGAAAGTAATCCCTTGAGGGCCTTCTTCGGGGTATCTTCACCCCGACCAGTAGAGCAAAGAGTTGCTCCTCGACCCACTGAACCTACTGAATTTTTTTTACTTTGAAATTCCTTCGGGTATGATAGAGAAACTGCTAGCTAATCCTTTTACAGGAGATGGAACATTGCATCCTGATTTGCACCTAATCAATGTGGATGAAGTTTGTGGATTATTTAAGCTTGCAGGTATGCCCGAGGATGTTATCAAGAAGAAGGTCTTCCCTTTATCTTTGAAGGGAAAGGCATTGACATGGTTTAGGCTATGTGATGATATTGGATCATGGAGCTACAACCGATTGAAATTGGAATTTCATCAGAAGTTTTATCCTATGCATCTGGTTCATTGTGATCATAATTATATATATAATTTTTGGCCTCGCGAAGGAGAAATCATCGCTCAAGCTTGGGGGAGGCTTAAGTCAATGTTATATTCATGCCCCAATCATGAGCTCTCAAAAGAAATTATTATTCAAAAATTTTATGCTCGGCTTTCTCTCAATAATCGCTCCATGCTCGATACTTCTTGTACTGGTTCTTTTATGATGAAGACTATTGAATTCAAATGGGATTTATTGGAAAGAATTAAATGCAACTCTGAATATTGGGAACTCGACGATGGTAAGGAGTCAGGTATAACACCAAAGTTTGATTGTGTTAAATCTTTTATGGATACCGATGCTTTTCGTGAATTTAGCACTAAATATGGACTTGACTCTGAGATAGTAGCTTCTTTCTATGAATCATTTGCTACTCATGTTGATCTCCCTAAGAAGAAGTGGCTTAAATATCATCCTCCCATTGAAGTAAAAGTAGTTGAACCTATTAAAGTTGAAGAAAAGACTATCACTTATAATGTTGTCCTATTGTTCGTACCACTTATATTGAGAAACCACCTTTCCCTACTAGAATAAAGGATCATGCTAAAGCTTCAACTGTGGTTCGTAAGATTAATACTAGAACAGCTACACCCTCTGAGCAAATTAAACTTGAACGTAGTATTGTTGTGGTGAAGGATCTCTTGGTCGATAATATTGATGGGCATGTTATTTACCTCTATGATGAAGCAGCTAGAATTGCTAGACCCAATACTAAAAGTAAACATAGACCTGTTGTAGGCATGCCTATTATTTCTGTTAAAATAGGAGATCATTGCTATCATGGCTTATGTGATATGGGTGCTAGTGTGAGTGCAATACCTCATTCTTATTATGAAGAAATTATGCATGATATTGCACCTGCTGAGATAGAAGGTATTGATGTTACAATTAAGCTTGCCAATAGAGATACTATTTCACCGATTGGGATTGTTAAAGATGTTGAAGTCATGTGTGGGAAAGTTAAATATCCTGCTAATTTTCTTGTTCTTGGTTCCCCACAAGATGACTTTTGTCCCATTATATTTGGTAGACCCTTCTTGAATACTGTTAATGCTAAGATAGACCGCAAAAAGGATATTGTTTCTGTTGGTTTAGGGGATATGTCTCATGATTTTAATTTTGCTAAATTTCGTAGAAAATCCCATGATAAAGAATTACCTAGTAAAGATGAAATTATTGGTCTTCCTTCTATTGCCGTGCCTCCTAATGATCCTTTAGAACAATATTTGCTAGACCATGAAAATGATATGTTTATGAATGAAAGAAGGGAAATAGATGAAGTATTATTTAAACAGGGACCTATTTTGAAACACAACTTGCCTGTTGAAATTCTAGGTGATCCTCCTCCACCCAAGGGTGGTCCCATGTTTGAGCTTAAACCATTGCCTGATACTCTTAACTATGCTTATCTCGATCAAAAGAAGATATATCTTGTTATTATTAGTGCTAACCTTTCAGAGCAGGAAGTAGAGAAATTATTGAAAACTCTGAAGAAGCCCCGTGCTGCTATTGGATATACTCTTGATGATCTTAAGGGCATTAGTCCCACTCTATGCCAGCAGAAAATAAAATGAGAGAAAGACGCTAAACCGGTTGTTGATCACCAACAACGGTTAAATCCTAAGATAAAATAAGTGGTAAGAAAAGAAATACTAAAGCTTCTGGAGGCAGGTATAATTTATCCTGTTGCTGATAGTCAGTGGGTAAGCCCTGTCCATTGTGTCCCTAAGAAGGGAGGTATTACTGTTGTTCCTAATGATAAATATGAATTTATCCCACAAAGAATTGTTATAGGTTATAGAATGGTAATTGATTTCCGCAAATTAAATAAAGCTACTAAAAAGGATCATTACCCTCTACCTTTCATTGATCAAATGCTAGAAAGATTACCCAAACATACACACTTTTGCTTTCTAGATGGTTATTCTGGCTTCTCTCAAATACCTATGTCAAAATAGGATCAAGAAAAGACCACTTTTACTTGCCCTTTTGGTACCTTTGCTTATAGATGTATGCCTTTTGGTTTATGTAATGCACCTGCTAACTTTCAAAGATGCATGACTGCTATATTCTCTGACTTCTGTGAAAAGATTGTTGAGGTTTTCATGGATGATTTTTCTGTATATGGAACTTCTTTTGATGATTTCTTAAGGAACCTTGATCAAGTTTTGCAGAGATGTGAAGAAACTAATCTTGTCTTGAATCGGGAGAAGTGCCACTTTATGGTTAATGAAGGTATTGTCTTGGTGCATAAAATTTCTGAAAGAGGTATTGAAGTTGATAAAGCTAAAGTTGATGATATTGAAAAGATGTCGTGTCCTAAGGACATTAAAGGTAGAAGAAGTTTCCTTGGTCATGTCGGTTTCTATAGGAGGTTCATTAAAGACTTCTCAAAAATTTCTAGGCCTCTGACTAATCTCTTACAGGAAGATGTTCCTTTTGTCTTTGATGATGATTTTGTAGAAGCATTTGAAATACTTAAGAAAGCTTTGATATCTACACCCATTGTTCACCCACCTGATTGGAATTTACCCTTTGAAATTATGTGTGATGCTAGTGATTATGTTGTAGGTGCTGCTCTAGGAAAAAGAGTTGATAAGAAATTAAATGTTATCCAATATGCTAGTAAAACTCTAGACAGTGCCCAAAGAAATTATGCTACTACTAAAAAATAATTTTTAGCAGCTGTATTTGCTTGTGATAAGTTCAGACCTTATATTGTTGATTCTAAAGTAACTGTTCACACTGATCATGCTGCTATTAAATATCTTTTGGAAAAGAAATATGCTAAACCTAGACTTATTAGATGGGTTCTCTTGCTACAAGAATTTGATTTGCATATTATTGATAAAAAGGGAGCTGAGAACCCCGTTACAGACAACTTGTCTAGGTTAGAGAATGTTCTTGATGACCCACTAGCTATAGATGATAGCTTTCCTAATGAACAATTAGTTGTCATAAATGCTTCTCATACTGCTCCATGGTATGTTGATTATGCCAATTACATTGTTGATAAATTTATACCACCTAGTTTCACATACCAGCAAAAGAAAAAGTTTTTTCTATGATTTAAGACATTACTTCTGGGATGACCCACGCCTTTATAAAGGAGTAGATGGTGTTATTAGGCGTTGTGTACCTAAGCATGAACAAGAACAGATCCTACACAAGTGTCACTCCGAGACTTAAGGAGGACACCATGCTGGAGATTGAACTGCACGTAAGGTATTGCAATCCGGTTTTTATTGGCCTGCTCTCTGCAAGGATGCCCGTAAGTTTGTCTTGTCTTGTGATGAATGTCAAAGAATTGGTAATATTAGTAGGCGTTAAGAAATGCCTATGAATTATTCACTTGTTATTGAACCATTTGATGTTTGGGGCTTTGATTATATGGGACCATTTCCTTCCTCTAATGGGTATACACATATTTTAGTTACCGTTGATTACGTTACTAAGTGGGTAGAAGCTATTCCAACTAGTAGTGATGATCATAACACCTCTATAAAGATGCTTAAAGAAGTTATTTTTTCCGAGGTTTGGAGTCCCTAGATACTTAATGACTAATGGTGGTTCACATTTTATTCCTGGTGCTTTTCGTAAAATGCTTGCTAAGTATGATGTTAATCATAGAATTGCATCCCCATATCACCCATAGTCTAGTGGTCAAGTAGAACTGAGCAATAGAGAGCTTAAATTAATTTTGCAAAAGACTGTTAATAGATCTAGAAAGAATTGGTCCAAGAAACTTGATGATGCATTATGGGCCTATAGAACGGCATATAAAAATCCTATGGGTGTGTCTCCATATAAAATGGTTTATGGAAAAGCATGTCACTTACCTGTCGAACTAGAACATAAGGCATATTGGGCCATTAAAGAGCTCAACTATGACTTCAAACTTGCCGGTGAGAAGATACTTTTTGACATTAGCTCACTTGATGAATGGAGAACCCAGGCCTATGAGAATGCCAAGCTATTTAAAGAAAAGGTTAAAAGATGGCCTGACAAAAGGATACAAAAACATGAGTTTAATGTAGGTGATTATGTATTGTTATACAACTCTCGTT